>NC_089809.1:41582998-41610498 GCF_029633855.1 Hoplias malabaricus
ACCTGGAATCATTGCGTGCAAGGCGAGAATACACGCCAGTCCTTCACAGGGCAACACAGACACACACACTAACACCTACGGACACTTTGAGTCGCCAATCCACCTACCAACATGTGTTTTTGGACTGTGGGAGGAAACCGGAGCACCCGGACGAAACCAACGCAGACACAGGGAGAACACACCACACTCCTCACAGACAGTCACCCGGAGGAAACCCACGCAGACACAGGGAGAACACACCACACTCCTCACAGACAGTCACCGGGAGGAAACCCACGCAGACACTGGGAGAACACACCACACTCCTCACAGACAGTCACACGGAGGAAACCCACACGGACACTGGGAGAACACACCACACTCCTCACAGACAGTCACCCGGAGGAAACCCACGCAGACACTGGGAGAACACACCACACTCCTCACAGACAGTCACCCGGAGGAAACCCACGCAGACACAGGGAGAACACACCACACTCCTCACAGACAGTCACCCGGAGGAAACCCACGCAGACACAAGGAGAACACACCACACTCCTCACAGAGCAGTCACCTGGAAGAAACCCATGCAGACACAAGGAGAACACACCACACTCCTCACAGACAGTCACCCAGAGGAAACCCACGCAGACACGGAGAACACACCACACTCCTCACAGACAGTCACCCGGAGGAAACCCACGCGGACACAGGGAAAACACACCACACACCTCACAGACAGTCAGCCAGAGGAAACCCACGCAGACACAGGGAGAACATACCACACTCCTCACAGACAGTCACCCGGAGGAAACCCACGCAGACACAGGGAGAACACACCACACTCCTCACAGACAGTCACCCGGGGGAACTGTTTTGGTTGTGTGTATATGAAAGTGAGTGAGAGAGAGAGAGAGAAGCTATTCCCTTACAATGGGCTTCTAAGAATCACCAATGGCCTAAAGCAGACATTCACCACTTTAATCAAAAAACACATTTTTATTCAATTCTGATGACATTTCCTCACCATTTGCTGCTCTTTGTTTGCAGTGGAAAAGCATGAACCGTGATGGGGATGTTGCTCTATTCCTGCTCCATAAACGTATAATATTGACTTATTTTTGCTGTAGAAGGAACTGATTCAAAATTTCAGCGAGTAAACACCGACTAAGTGCTTCAAAACTAACTGAGATTCTGCGGTAATTCAAACCGTGAATGAAAACGTACAGACGTTAAACTGCAGCCACGTACAAACAACAGTGGTTTTACCAGAACATTTCACACCACAGAACTTCTGGACATAAATAAACCAGAGAACAGCGTTTCCACACAACTGTAGACGCTGCGTTTAACGTAAACATGCTGCTGCTGTTGATGACTGTTGTGTTCTTTGGGCAGTGGATAGTGAGAATGTAAACCTCTTCTTAAACCATGTGAGCCTTTTGTTCCTGTTAGGGTTTTAGAAGTTCTCCAACATTGTGAAAGATCATTTTGACTTCATAAAAGTTCAATTACAAATATGTTACTCAATAATAATTAGAATACACTTTGGTTCAAAATCGGTCATTATACTCATTTTGCACTAGAGCCTGTGCCATTAGGTTGCTCTGTGTCTGTCCTCAATATCTGTGGAGATGCACTCAGTGTGTTGTGTGTGTGTGTGTGTGTGTGTGTGTGTGTGTATGGACAGTTGCTCTGGTGCAGACCCTCTCAGAGACGGTCTCTAAAAGCACCTGGAGCTGGTCACGTGACTGATGAACTGGTGACGGTGGTTATTAATAAGAGCAGAAAAAAACAGTCCCTGGCCTTGTTACCATGGATACAGAGAAAGTTACAGCAACAGCTGACCAGAAATACTTCAGACAAAGAAAGTTAAAGATATAATTAATGAAAATAACCATTCCCGTAAGGGTGCACCTTTGTGTCCACAGATAACAGGAAGTTAGGGGCAAAGCTACAGGAAGCTGCTTAAAAACTTCAAAACACTTTGGGGCAAGTGTCTTGTTGTTTTGGATATTTTCAAAAGGGACATATTCTCCCCCTTTTCCATAAGTGATTGTCCATAAATGTAAAGTTATTGTCTGTGACCTGCTTTGGTCAAAACACCAAAAGAATCAAACACCACAGCAGTGTTCTCCCTCTGTCTAAACAACCCTTTTAAGAACGGACAGTTTCAGCTCCTGTTCCTTTAAATGATAATGAGCCGCTCGCTGTTCACCCCGACCCCGAGCGCACAGCAGTGAGGAGCGAGGAGCAGAAACTCTGGTTTTGCTTGGTTCTTTTTCTTCTCCATTCTCCTTTTCTCAGTTTTTCTGACATTTAAAAGCCTCTGCATATGACATCTATATATATATACAGTGGAACCTCTACTAACGAACTTTCCAAGATATGAACCAGGCATTTGAATATGTTTTGCCTCCACCAACGAACCATGACTCTAGAAACGAACCCAAGCCTCCTCCGAGCCGGCGGCTGGAAATGGCCACTGACCCCAACAGGCGAGTCTCCCAGCGCCCAGACTGGAGTGAGCGTTTAAGATTAGCAAATTGTAGCTTTAGCAATTTAGCATTAGTGTAAATAGCAGACAGCGAAATTCATGCTAAGTTAAGCCGTATCTACGCTTCGTCTCCCCACATTCACCGTCTACTCTCCGTTATTCCCCCCACCCCCCACCTCCCGTCATACAGCCAGTGCCTGTGTTACTCCTCCAGCCAGTCGTCACGTCTTCAAGGTAGCGATGTGTAACCACTTAAAACTTTATTATTTCTTTTTTAGTACTGTTTCCACTGTATTTCTCTTTTATTTTTAGTAACGCTACATGTATTTTTTTACTAATTTGAGAGTGTTGTAAACATATATCAGTGCAAAAAGAGTGACTTTCGGGGTGGGGCTGGAACGCATTAATTGCTTTTCCATTATTTTAAATGTGGACTCGAGAAACGAACTTTTCCACTTACGAACCGGGTCACGGAACAGATCAAGTTCGTAGGTAGAGGTTCCACTGTGTATGTATATATATATATATATATATATATATATATATATATATATATATATATATATATATATATATACAGGGTGGGCCATTGATATGGATACACCTTAATAAAATGGGAATGGTTGGTGATATTAACTTCCTGTTTGTGGCACATTAGTATACGGGAGGGGGAAAACTTTTCAAGATGGGTGGTGACCATGGTGGCCATTTTGAAGTCAGCCATTTTGAATCCAACTTTTGAATCCAACTGAAGAGGGTCATGTGACACATCAAACTTATTGGGAATTTTACATGAAAAACAATGGTGTGCTTGATTTTAACGTAACTTTATTCTTTTATGAGTTATTTACAAGTTTCTGACCACTTATAAAATGTGTTCAAAGTGCTGTCTATTGTGTTGGATTGTAAAAAAAATATATATATATATACATATCATCACTGTCCAATTAAAAACATGAATCTGCATTTTTGTGGATTATTATTTTTTTCAGCATTAGAACACAACAGCATTCATTCACACTTTGTGAAAATAACTCCATGAACGGACCAATAGAAATGCTCCAGAATTACTCTGAATAAGATCTTTTTACATTGATTTCATTGAAAGTTAAGAAGGTTTTTTCCTTCTCCTGGAAAGCTGCTATTTTGGGAGATATATGTTTTTGTTTTGGCAGTGACTCTACATCTGTGTGTGTGACAGGGAAAAAGTCATAAAGCAGGAGTTGTTGTTGTGTGAACCCAGTCTCTGCAGTGTGTTGATGTTTTTGCTCGATTCATGCCTGCACATGATCATCCCAAAGGCATAACACATGAATACAAGTACACAGCTTATTACACACACGCACACACTCGGCTCAGTACACACACGCACGCACATCCACCCACAGTCACGGAGGGTGTGCGTACCAGCTGGGGACGTGGCTAAGACCCACTCAATCCAAAACAGATTAAAAGACTGGAGACCACGTATTACAGCATGCTTCCATACATACAGTGAACTGTATCTCGTCCTGTCCCCCGTCTCTCTCTCATTCTCTTTTTCCAAAATGTGTAGCCCTTAATTCCGCACCCCCTGCAGCGGCACATCTGCCTGAGTGGAATTTTCCTTCAGAACTGGGGTTAGAGTTTGGGATCTGGAGTAAGAATCCTGAGACAGGAACTGAAAATATTAAGTTTGCATAAAATTATTACATTTTAAAATTAATAATGTGGGCGGCACGGTGGCGCAGCAAGTAGCGTCTCTGTCACACAGCTCCAGGGAGATAGTGGGTTCGAGACCCACACTGTAGGGCTGTAAGGAGTTGGTGTGTTCTCGTTGTGTTCACATGGGTTTCCTCCGGGTGACTGTCTGTGAGGAGTGTGGTGTGTTCTCTCTGTGTCTGCGTGGGTTTCCTCTGGATGACTGTCTGTGAGGAGTGTGGTGTGTTCTCCCTGTGTCTTTGTGGGTTTCCACGCTCCAAAAACACACGTTGGTAGGTGGATTGGCCACTCAAAAGTGTCCGTAGGTGTGTGTGTGTGTCTGAGTGAGTGTGTGTTGCCCTGTGAAGGACTGGCGCCCCCTCCAGGGTGTGTTCCCGCCTTGCGCCCAATGATTCCGGGTAGACTCTGGACCCACCGCGACCCTGAACTGGATAAGGGTTACAGATAATGAATGAATATAATTTGAAAACAAAAATGTAACAATAAAATATCTGATGGAAAATTAATAATGTCTCTCAATATCCTCTTCAGTTTCAAGGATATGACAACGAGCAACATCGTGCAGCACGTTGACTTGGTTCTCCCTGTGCCTGCGTGGGTTTCCTCCCACAGTCCAAAAACAACCCTAGTTAAATTGGCTTCTGTAATGAATGTCCTGGTGTGAGTGAATGAGTGTGCATGTGAATAAATAAATGTGTGTGTGTGTGTGCGCCCAGATAAGTACGGGTGCTCTGTCCTGGGTGAATCCCTAGTGTCAGATGCAGTCCTGCTGCTTATTGACGGTGCGTGTTGATTGAGTGATGTAAATTGTGATTGTAAAGTGTCTTTGGGGATCTATAAAGGCGCTACATAACTGTAACAAACAAATAAATAAAATTTCTATTATATATGAATGTATATAATGGATTATATTTTTATTTAAATACTATATGCACAAGGGCGGCACGGTGGCACAGCAGGTATGTGTCGCAGTCACACAGCTCCAAGGGCCTGGAGGTTGAGAGTTCGATTCCCGCTCCGGGTGACCGTCTGTGAGGAGTGTGGTGTGTTCTCCCTGTGTCTGCGTGGGTGTCCTTCGGGTGACTGTCTGTGAGGAGTGTGGTGTGTTCTCCCTGTGTCTGCGTGGGTTTCCTTCGGGTGACTGTCTGTGAGGAGTGTGGTGTGTTCTCCCTGTGTCTGCGTGGGTTTCCTCCGGGTGACTGTCTGTGAGGAGTGTGGTGTGTTCTCCCTGTGTCTGCGTGGGTTTCCTTCGGGTGACTGTCTGTGAGGAGTGTGGTGTGTTCTCCCTGTGTCTGTGTGGGTTTCCTTCAGGTGACTGTCTGTGAGGAGTGTGGTGTGTTCTCCCTGTGTCTGTGTGGGTTTCCTCCAGGTGCTCCAGTTTCCTCCCACAGTCCAAAAACACACGTTTGTAGGTGGATTGGAGACTCAAAAGTGTCCGTGAGTGTGTGTGTGAATGTGTGTGTGTGTGTGTGTGTTGCCCTGTGAAGGACTGGCGCCCCCTCCAGGGTGTATCCCTGCCTTGTGCCCAATGATTCCAGGTAGGCTCTGGACCCACCGCGACCCTGAACTGGATAAGGGTTACAGATAATGAATGAATATAATTTGAAAACAAAAATGTAACAATAAAATATCTGATGGAAAATTAATAATGTCTCTCAATATCCTCTTCAGTTTCAAGGATATGACAACGAGCAACATCGTGCAGCACGTTGACTTGGTTCTCCCTGTGCCTGCGTGGGTTTCCTCCCACAGTCCAAAAACAACCCTAGTTAAATTGGCTTCTGTAATGAATGTCCTGGTGTGAGTGAATGAGTGTGCATGTGAATAAATAAATGTGTGTGTGTGTGTGCGCCCAGATAAGTACGGGTGCTCTGTCCTGGGTGAATCCCTAGTGTCAGATGCAGTCCTGCTGCTTATTGACGGTGCGTGTTGATTGAGTGATGTAAATTGTGATTGTAAAGTGTCTTTGGGGATCTATAAAGGCGCTACATAACTGTAACAAACAAATAAATAAAATTTCTATTATATATGAATGTATATAATGGATTATATTTTTATTTAAATACTATATGCACAAGGGCGGCACGGTGGCACAGCAGGTATGTGTCGCAGTCACACAGCTCCAAGGGCCTGGAGGTTGAGAGTTCGATTCCCGCTCCGGGTGACCGTCTGTGAGGAGTGTGGTGTGTTCTCCCTGTGTCTGCGTGGGTGTCCTTCGGGTGACTGTCTGTGAGGAGTGTGGTGTGTTCTCCCTGTGTCTGCGTGGGTTTCCTTCGGGTGACTGTCTGTGAGGAGTGTGGTGTGTTCTCCCTGTGTCTGTGTGGGTTTCCTTCAGGTGACTGTCTGTGAGGAGTGTGGTGTGTTCTCCCTGTGTCTGTGTGGGTTTCCTCCAGGTGCTCCAGTTTCCTCCCACAGTCCAAAAACACACGTTTGTAGGTGGATTGGAGACTCAAAAGTGTCCGTGAGTGTGTGTGTGAATGTGTGTGTGTGTGTGTGTGTTGCCCTGTGAAGGACTGGCGCCCCCTCCAGGGTGTATCCCTGCCTTGTGCCCAATGATTCCAGGTAGGCTCTGGACCCACCACGACACTGAACTGGATAAGGGTTACAGATAATGAATGAATGAATGAACTAATTGTACAATAGTGTACGTCAAACACCTTTCTCTAATTGATTTTCACTTAATACAGGGATTAAGTATGATTTTATTATTTTTTCAGGAGACGATTTAGATTTTCCCTGGAAACGTTCAAAAAACACACACACACACACACACACACCACCTGCAAAGCAAAGAGAACCACAAAGCACATTTTTGACACAGAAATATTACTTCCAAAATGTGTTGTTTATTAAAATTTTTCCATTTTTACCTCATTGAAAAAGTAGAAAGAACAATAAAGCTACAGAGCGAGGGAGAAAAAGACGGGTGAGGAAAAGGGGAGGGAGTGGAGGATGTGAGAAGGAAGGGATAGAGGGAAGGAAAAGAGGGCTTCAGCGAAAAAGGATGGGGCTCTACTGTCGTACAAAAAAAGGCTCAAGAAAAAAGGTCAATCGTTTCGTCGTTCATGACCAGCCGTGTTGATTTGTACAGCTACAAAACATGAAAAAATAGAACCAAAACAATAAGTGCAACTGATTTGTACAAAAAAACATTGTCATGTTTAAAAACAATGAAACCATCAACAATGAAAGAGTTAACGTGTACGTCTAATAGAAAACGAACGCATTCACCACGGCAGTGAACGTGATTCGAGATCAGAGCAAATCGATTAAACCAGGAACGGCTACAAATCTCCTTTAGAACCACTTTAGCAGCACGTGAAGTCGGTGCAGTTTGATTTTCGTCCCTTTTTTAAAATGGTATCAGACACTGAAAGATGCTCAGAGAAGGAGCGGACTGTGACGGATGCTGAAACGTGTTCGTCATCCCTCGCAGTGCTCCAAAAAAACAGAAAAAGAAGTCTCGAGTGTGTTATTTGGAAATCGTCTGTTGTGGTTGGTGGATCCTGGGAGTGTAAGATGCTCAGTGATGGGTGTGGACCATGCACTGCGTCTGCTGCTCTGGCTCTGCTTGAGTGGAACATAGCTACGTTTACACTCTTTAGACACTTTATTGGAAACCTCTACCTTGTAGCTCCACCTCGCTGGTGTAGAGTTAAAGACGGTTAAAGCAGTATTTGCGCTACCCATCCACTCCAATCCATCTTGAATGGTCAGACTTTGGCAAAGCAGGACTCTTATTGGTGGCAGGACCATTATTTAAAAATGATTCGCCTGTATCACAGTTTTGGCTGTTGCTGTCTGGTTTGTGTCACAGCAAAGAGGAGGCAAACAAGTAAAAGAAATGCAAGTTGAGAGCTGCTAAATACAAATAAATAGCTAATTAGCACATTAGCACTCTTTGGGCCTCATTAGTTTGCAGTTACAATGAATATAAATGAGTAAAATTGATGTTAAAACACAACTGAGTCCAAAAACAATGCTATCAATGCAGCATTCAGTACCGTGTCATTAATGTGAAAACTGCTCTAACCGTTTGTAACTGTACACCATTGGACGTGTAAGGCAGGTGGAGCTTTAAAGTGGCCACAGAGTGAAAGTACAGGGTAGTCATTCCTAATAAATCTGAGAATTTGTAGATTGGTGCGCTTGTGTGCTGTGTGTACTGTACCCTTTCTTCCCTAAAAGTCCACAATCAAAACACAGCAGAGCTATTTTTGCACATCTTGTTTGGTAAAAAGGCACAGGTTTTTCCAATCAACGATTTCCTTCATTTTTCCATTAATGCAGATATTAATCTCACATAAAAAAAACAAAAAAACTTCAGCCTCTACAAAGCAAGCTGTAGAATAAGCGCCCATTCTGTCAGCTGCCATATGAATAAATAACCAAACAAACATAAATAAATGCATAAATCAACATATGAATAAATAAAAGACTGGACTCTAAGGGCGGGGCACATAAGGGTTGATGTTTATACCTAGAGTGACCGCTGCTGTGTCTCGTGACCCTTGCCCCTGAAACCATGGCTCTTTGCTTTCATTCAGACACTGTACATTCTCTCCTCACGTTCTGACTATTGCACTCTCATGTGCATCTTCTTTTCTCCATCATGTTTTTATTTATTTTTTTTTTTTAAACGATCAACTACATCACTTAACTATTCAGCGCTGGAGTGTCCTTTATTCCAGCCATACTGACATCATTAGAAACAATACTGGCAACAGAGATTCTCACACACACTTGTGCTCACTCTTTACTGTTCAGAATTCAAACATCCCACCTCCTCCAGCAAAGTCTCATTTTGGTTGATAGAGTTTGATTGTATCCGATGCTGAGACTCGGTGCACACAACCCCTTCTGGGCCGAGTGCAATGAACGCAGCTTAGCGCAAGATCACTGTTAGTGGCTGAAATTAAGTGCAGGAATTAAACTACATACCACTTACTCGCGGAATTGTTTAATAGTAGTTTCTATTTAATTTGCATTTGATGCTTATTAATACGATTTAATATTAATAATAACTGAATAACAAGCTAATTTTACTCAGTTACAGCAATGCAGAAGTTAAACCGAAACAGACTGCAACTGGATTTCCAATTAAACACCAGTTTATGTTATTTCTGCTACATATTTCTGTTCCAGTTCAGATAAAGTGCTCTAAATCTTTCTCCCTTTCAGTCCCAATTTTTCCCAATGCCCCCTAATGACTGAACATGTGGGAAGGCCAGGAGAGTGCGATTTGGTTTTTTTGACTGGAACAGCACCTAAATCCATCCGTGGACAAACTGTTTTGAGAAGCCTCTTAGAAGAATTACTCAGAAAAGATTTGGTTCTCTTCCAGTTTGGGTCCAATATTCGCTGCAATGAATGAATTAGTAACTGAAGTGCGACGCTCTTACCTACTTTAATAGTTCACAGGCTTGTGGAACCGATTGCTCCGTCCCTGACATAATGCATTTCTCTCTCAGGTCCTCTGGTCCTACAAGTGCTTCTTGTAATTTGGTATCAAAACAAAGACGGTTACACAGAGGCTGAGTCGGCATACAGGCAGCGCTGCGGAAAGACGTTGTGATCTTTCACTTAGTGGTCATTGACACTGACCCCAACAGGGATTAAGCCTATTCTTGGACTACACTACTACGAGAGAGAGAGTGTTGCTGAAAGGAACATGCGGTCCATGAATAAGCTTGAGCCCTGTCTCATTGTTATAACGGTCACAACAATGAAGGTGTCAGTTCATAAACACAGCTACATTTTATATTCAGTGGCACAAATGAAGCCTTGGTCCCAGAACTGTGATATCCTTCAATTACCCTTCAGTCTTAATTAAACCCAGGTTTGTTAATAAGGATGCACTGATGGGGGAATAGTGGGTTAGAACAACCTTGATTTGCATTGAAAAATATGAAATGTATTTGTGTAGGGGTTATTATATTGCTGTTAATAAAGAGGAAGTGAGACAAGACAAGGTCAAATTGTGTTTTAAGCAAATATTAGCTGATGCTAACTACGATGTGTAAACGTAGGGGTATCTTCTTAATAATACGTCAGGATAACACAGTTCTGGGCCACGGTGGTCCGATATATCCGTGTGTGTGTGTGAGAGAGACAGAGTGTGGGCTCTCATTAACACTAACGCAAAATACTGACCTTACGCTGACCTTTCATCAAATTATTGCATGTTGGTTCTTATTGACCTTACTTTGGGGCTCCAGCCCAATCAATGACTCCAAGTTCTTATCAATTAGACTATCACACACACACACACTTGCAAGGATGCCCATATGCTTTCATGGACAGAAACACTTTCTCTCTCAAACACACTCTCAGATGTTTCTTTCAGTTATTCACAGGAATGGGAAACTGATTCTAGATCAGCACGTCACATTGCAGCTGTTATTCATGGGCCTCTGGTTTTCAGTCCTTTTTTTTAAAAGCACAAACTCTCAGAGCAGCTGAGGTGCCCAGGTGTTCATCAAAATGAAAAGAAACATTGTCTAAACAAGGGTTTCAAAGGTAATACCTCTGATCTCTCCACACAATTGCTCAGACAAGTCTCTCTGTTGGTTGTGCTTGTTTAAGTGCATTCAAGTTTCTAATGGGAGGAGCTCTGCCCGGCTCGAAGGCTGCGTCGTGACTGGCGGAGACCGCTCCCGCCCCCTCTCCGGATTCTGCGATTGGCTGGTTTTGGCACCCGACAGGCTCGGAGAACGGTGTTGTGGAGGAGACGGAGCTGTCCTGCGTGGCTGGACTGCCCCTGCTGCTGGGAGGCGGGACAGTGAACAGAACGTAGCCGTGCCCTCCTGTTTTAGTCCCACCTCCACCTTCGTGAGACGGGCAGGACTTCGGAGGGGAGAAGATGGGCGCAACGTGCACCCACGTCAGGCTGGGTTCGGACCACTGCATGGCCTTGAGTCCTGATGTTTCTCCATCTCTCTTCTTCGATTGGTCTGTTTGTGGTCGACGGCCAGATGAGCTCTCACCTCTTTCCTCTTCCTCTTGCTTACTCAACTTCTCATGAACCTTGACCTGTTTACACGCAATGAGAGGAGTGGAAGAGGGGTCTGTGTCTGACCAGCTCAGCCTCCGCTTCTGCAGTCAGAGAGAGAGAGAGAGAGAGTCATTGTGAATTCTCACTATTTAAAACTATTTTTCTCTACTTTAAAGAAGGTTAAGAGTTTAAAAATTTCCACTGAGAAAGTGACTGAAGTGCAGTTTGACAACTTCCTTTAAGACACACATTGAGAATAAATGGCATGTAAATAAGGTACGAAAGACCACGCTCACCTTCACTGGAATGTGCAGTTGGTCTTTGTGCTTGTGTGGAGGCGTGCTGCTGCTGGACGTGCCCTGTCCTGAAAGGTCTCTAGAGACGGCTGTCCCCGCAGTGCGAAGGGTCACTTGAGGGAACCAGAGTTTTAGCATCATCTCTATCTGGAGTAGAGTGGGCAAATACTTCTCTCTGAAGAGTAAAATCGAGAGAGAGAGTGAGAGAGAGAGAAAAGGGTGTGAGAGAGTAAGAGAGAAAGAGTGTGAGAGAAAGAGAGTGTGAGAGAGTAAGAGAAAGTGTGAGAGAGAGAATAAGAGAGAGAAAGAGAGAGAGATGGTTGAGTAGGAGTTTCACTCAAGTCACTTTTCTAGTATTTGACTAGATTTTATTGATTCCACTTAAAGTAAAGCTGTTGCTGTACCGACTGTTGCATTATTTGACATATTATAGAGAGAATAGAACATTTTGACCTGTTTCTAACTTGAAAATTCTAGCACACCACATACCGCAAGTGTAAAACAGAGATCAGAAGCATATTTTTACTCTTATTGTGCCATTACACTCAGAATTAAATGTAAAAAAATTACATTGAGCAGAAAATTTCGTCAAACAACATGGTTACTGTGTCTGCGTTATACACAGCTTAAATATGACACATATAAGAATGATCTAATTGACAAAAGACTATAGCTAATGTCTGAGAAAACTGTATAACAATGAAAATAAAGTTCTGATAAAATGACCCAGAATGTTTGCTAATTGGGTAATAAAGATACAGCTTTCACAATAATAATTCATTCATTCATTGTCTGTAAGCGCTTATCCAGTTCTGGGTTGCGGTGGGTCTGGAGCCTACACAGAATCACAACATCACAGTGGTGCAGCAGGTAGGTGTCGCAGTCTCACAGCTCCAGGGACCTAGAGGTTGTGGGTTTGAGTCCCGTTCCGGGTGACTGTCTGTGAGGAGTGTGGTGTGTTCTCCCTGTGTCTGCGTGGGTTTCCTCCAGGTGACTGTCTGTGAGGAGTATGGTGTGTTCTCCCTGTGTCTGCGTGGGTTTCCTCCGGGTGACTGTCTGTGAGGAGTGTGATGTGTTCTCCCTGTGTCCGTGTGGGTTTCCTCCGGGTGACTGTCTGTGAGGAGTGTGGTGTGTTCTCCCTGTGTCTGTGTGGGTTTCCTCCGGGTGACTGTCTGTGATGAGTGTGGTGTGTTCTCCCTGTGTCTGTGTGGGTTTCCTCCGGGTTACTGTCTGTGAGGAGTGTGCTGTGTTCTCTCTGTGTCCGTGTGGGTTTCCTCCGGGTGACTGTCTGTGAGGAGTGTGGTGTGTTCTCCCTGTGTCTGCGTGGGTTTCCTCCGGGTGACTGCCTGTGAGGAGTGTGGTGTGTTCTCCCTGTGTCCGTGTGGGTTTCCTCTGGGTGCTCTGGTTTCCTTCCACAGTCCAAACACACACATTGGTAGGTGGATTGGTGACTTAAAAGTGTCCATAGGTGTGAGTGAATGTGCGAGTGTGTGTCGCCTTGTGAAGGACTGGCGCCCCCTCCAGGGTGTGTTCCTGCCTTGCGCCCAGTGATTCCGGGTAGGCTTCGGACCCACCGTGACCCTGAACTGGATAAGTGCTTACAGACAATGAATTAATGAATAATAATAATATCATCATAGCAATATTAATATACACAATTACATAAATACACAATAAAATGAATATTAATAATGAAATAATAGCTAAAAAATGTCCTGCTTAACTTATTGTTGTTCCTTTTATAAATAAATTAAAATAACATTATTACACACGATTCCAAACATTTTAATTGTAGCGAAGCAATCATTTCAACAGCCAGCAAGCATTTACACAAACTCAAACACCGTTACACTCTCAGACTACAAAGAATTACTGATCATTTCCCATTTTCATACGGATTATTTTTAACCGTTCATGTATTCACGCTGCCTCCGTTCCTCTTACCCAATGTGTGGCTTCTGCAGCACTCCCACAATCCTCTGTATTCGGTCCATGGCAACACTCTGCTGGAAACTGCTCAGACCTGCCAATCAAACAGATCCACAATGGTAAGTCAGTCTCAAAGGCAGCGTACTGATTCTGCAGTTGTAAGCAGTAACTCTGAGTGTGTGAGAAAGAGAGAGAGTGTGTGTAGCGCATTCTTATCTAGTCTGTGCACTCGCGGCTAATCAGATAAAGCAAGTTTAAAACACACAAATGTTTATTTATATTTTAACAACTGTACGATAGACGTGCAGATAATATCAGGCCACAAATTGGTAACAGACATCAAAAGTATAGTACCTTCTGGACAAAAAAAACCCATTTAACCTCTTTAAACGTGTACATACATTTTTCATTTCTGAACTGTCACGGCTAGTTCTGGTAATGGAGTCTCTTATTTGAGTACGCATGAGGAAAATAACTGCGGATAAACGAGTCGAGGCTTTAGTTTGGAGAAATAGAAAAGCATAATTACAGCGCAGCTCAGTAAAGCTTATGGTCACGTACACTGTCATCTTTAATTTGGCCATGAATCAGTAATTACCCTAGGAATAAAGAACAGGTCACACTTCACAGTCCAAAGCCATTTGTCTTTGGTCGTTTCTGCCTGAAGCCTCTTGTCTGAGGCATCTCCAACTCATGTCCGACTGCGTGAGAGCTGAGACGAGACAGGGTTTTCCCCAAGACCTGAAGACATTCCGTCTGATGTCAAGCAGCTAAATTGAATCTAAATCACACAATGCGAGATCTGTGGCTTGTCTAAACACGTGAGGTCTCGGGTGCCATATGGATTCGGCCTAGGTACAGCACACGAGGTACGGATTTTAGAAATCACACTGCCCAATGTGATTAATGATTTATTACTAAAC
Organism: Hoplias malabaricus; assembly: GCF_029633855.1. Taxonomy (NCBI): domain Eukaryota; kingdom Metazoa; phylum Chordata; class Actinopteri; order Characiformes; family Erythrinidae; genus Hoplias; species Hoplias malabaricus. The sequence goes on from NC_089809.1 coordinate 41,597,318, forward strand.
AATAAATAAGTAAGTTCTTCACTCATAAAAACCCTGAAGACATGGAGAGGACAAAGTGAGCCCTCAGAAAAATAACAGAGTCAAACCATTTTGTTACATCAGAGAGATCTAAACAGAGGAAATCCTGTCTGCCCCCACACACGTGTGCACACACACACACACACAGCTGCACAGCTAATTACAGACCTCAGACACTGAAAGGCCCTTAGTGTTCAATGAATATGAAAACAAAGAGTGCTGCATACACTTGCTCTCATCAGCTCTTATAATGCGTTCCCTTCCCTGGCTCTAAAAGATTTAAAACCCTGACACTAGGCCTGGGCGATACGGACAATATTATATCATGATCAGTTTTACTGTACCGATCGGTATTGCTGTTTATCAATAAATTGTTACACATAGAGACTATGCAAATACCTGAACTCCACAAGGAAAGATTAGACCTACGTAATTCACATTTTGATTATTCCGCCTATATAATGACAAAGTGATTTTTGTTGTCTTTCTAAACTTAAATATGTTTTAACAATGTTAACATCTCCACAGTTCAGTGCAGGCACTGCTCCGGAGAAACTGTTCATTTAACCGTGTCTAAACACAAGCAGATTTCCTCCTCACTAGCTGTAAATGAACAGATCATCTTAAAGACTAAGCAGCAGCGCTATGAAAGTGTCAAACAAATAAATACAGTGGAGTTTGAGTTCCTAACTTGTGTTTATTGAGAGTCAGAAAACATGTTATTTCTCACTAATTGAAGGAATAAGGTTTAAAAGACCGTTGGCCCCCCCCAGCGGTGTTGGGAAACTCTAATAGGCGTCTTGCCTGTGACGTAGATGGTGGACAACAACTCTAGAAGCTGCACTTAATTTAATGCAGAATGAGGAAAAGGTGTGTTGTTTTTGGCTGCAATCATTCAATGTACAGTGGGACATCTGTGCACAAATGGCCCAAAGATCCCAAAATATCCAGAAAATGGACTAAATTTGTCCACTTTAAACGGGCACTTTGGAAAGGACCCTCCGCTCACTCCGTTATCTGTAGCTCATTTCACTGGCGCTTTTCCAACAATATGGGCATGTAAGGACCCCAACGAAAGGTGTTCAAGAGCCTCTGTAACATGGAGGTAAACAGGGTAAGGACGCTCACTTCGCCTGTTTTAGTTGGTGTTAGTTAACGTTAGCTTGACTCGCTAAACTCGGTGGCTCAGATTATACTCGGCTACGTAGCTGCATTACGGAGGTTTATAGTGTCGGAGGAATTCGAGTTCGACTTCGATCACATTTACAAGAATAACGGTACCTCTACATTTGAGTTTAGCTTATTGCTAGGCTATTGTCATGAATAATGTTGGTTATTTAGCTAGATACTGTCATAACAGTCAGTCATAACGGTGTTTTACCGCGGCGTTGTTCAGCTGTTGTCCACCAGTGACGTCACGGTCGCGTTCAAGAATTTCCGTAGCGAGCTCGGGTTTTTCCATCAATTTAATAAAATTGTCAGTTTTAAAGCAAATTAAACTGCTGTTTTCATTTTAATTCATACTTATATCTGTCAGTAACTACAATAATGTAAATATTCATGGAGGTCCATTAAGTGGTGCTTAGCCTTTAAAGCGGTCTGTCTGGAGACGGTATAATCCTCTTTATGTCACGTTTTATGTTGTTTTAGCTGTTAGCTAATGCTAGTGGACTAGTTAGCACTTTGGCTGCTCAAACCGAACTCTGTCACTGCACTGTACTCAACTCCAAACAGTTAAAAACACTAACATTGTAATTGTAATTTTTAGTTTTCTCTGACTGCTAAATTAGCTTCTAGGCTAAAGCTCCAAACACATCACTCCCCTGCTGACACACACACACACAACAGTTAGCGACACTTATTCACCACCAATCAGTGTGCAGCACTAGTCCAAGTGTTATATTCCCACTCTTTGTCGGGACACTGCATGTTCTGATAACAACGGCAGAATTGGTGAGCTGCCCGGTGCTTTTTACTGACTTTATTATCCACTTTATTATCCGCTGTCTTGTCTTTCTCACCCCACACTGCTCAAACGGCAGTAGCACTCTACAGGTGATTAGCTGTTTTTGCGTGTCCCTCGCAGCACCGCTCATTATAAAGGGATCTGATTGGCTGTTAAGGAGGCAGGGTGGGAGCATGTTATGGCTTTGTGTATTTGTCGTCTTGGGGTTCACATTTCACAAATTCAGGTGAATTCTATTAAACTTTCTACTGAACATTTTTCTTAACATTACTGATGACATGTCTATCACGATTCATACTGCTATTATTTCAATGCCCAAACGTACCTGATGTTCACCTACAAAACCAAGAATGGACCAGCCACTCCCTGAATTACGCTAAGCTCGGCTTGAACCTCCAACAGCATGGAAGACACCTCTGTTTTCACTGTTTTTATGTGCAGACAGAGTTCCTCTCTTTCTTTGTGCCCTATTTAACATACACCTTACATTTAAAATGATTTTTAACTGTCTTAAAATGCTGTTTATTTCTCCTTTGTGTGAATGAGCACTGTTTGTTCTTTGGTATAGTGCTTATGATAGGTTTGTTCTGTATCTAGCAGACTCGTAGTTAAAGGTTATTTAGACTCTAACCTATCCTGACTAGGATGCATTCTCTGAGGACTTGTGTCATCCTGTGAAATGCCAAAAAAGCCTTTCACCCATGTGTGAGGTGTCTGTTTCGGTCTCACCTTTGTCAAATCGTCCTTTCTTCAGTCCGTTCAGAAGCTCCAGCAGGGGCCGGACGAAGCCCTGAAGCTCTAAACACTAACAGGAAGAGAAGACCAGAGAAGATCACTAAGGAGAAGTCCTGAACAAAAGGTTAGGTAAACAGCACGAGAGCCGTTACTGCTGCTTCGCTTTAAAGTACCAATACATTTGTATTCACGCCTAATTACACAGGGATAATGGGGTAACTGAGGGCCAGGATGTTTCATGTAAATAATGCACAAGGTCTGAGGTAAACCTTTTTTTTTTTGCATTCATTCATTGTCTGTAACCATTGTATCATGTGCAGGGTTACAGCAGATCTGGAGCCTACCTGGATTAAACGGAGGCAAGGCAAGAACACACACTGGACAGAGGGCTACAAACACTCACACAGTCACTCACACACTCACACTCACCCCTATGGACACTTTTAAAACAGCCAATTGACATATCAACATGTATTTTTGTGAGAGTCAAGTGGAGCCACCCCTGAGGAAACCCATCAGACACAGGGAGAACACACAAAACTCCTCAAAGGACCGAGGAGGGGATTGAACCCACAACCACAGAACCCTGGAGCTGTGTGGCAGTGGCGTCACCTTTTTCCACCACTGTGCCACTCTCCGTTATGTAATTTTGAGGCAATTCAGTGCCAAAAGAGAGCTAGAATACGACCAAAACTGTAACCCTCAGATAAACTATTAAGAACATTCATTTTTGAGTGACAGGAAGATGTAAGAAGTGGTGCTTCCTAGCATATTAAGACAGAACGGTGGAAGGAACTCTCACTTTCTGAGCGAAGAGCGCATCTCCTTGTGTCCCCCCAGCTTTTTCCATCTCCTTCCTTCCCTCGCTCTCCGTGCCGCTCCAGCCCAGCCCCGAGGAGGAAGACGACGAGGAGGAGGAAGATGAGAGGGAGGATGACGAGTCTGACGTGGAAGCCGATCTCCCGTGACCCACTCTGACTTCTGAACCCTCCCCGAAGCCGTCCCTCGCCCACTGGGAGCCAGGGCTCTCCAGGCCCCCGTCCAGACTGCACACGCTCCGGCTGGAGCAGCCCTCGCCTTCCTCCAACAGGAAGACCTCAGAGTCATCGTCGCTGAACAGGAAACTGTCACCCGAGCTGGGTGTGTCCAGTGGCGGCTGAGAGGATGTGCTCCCTGCAGACTGCATGACTGAAAAAAAAAAGTGAAAAGGAAAGGGGAATCAAGGTTAAAGATTAATAGCTGTTTATGAAAGTGATACTGAAGTGGAAAGTGCGATATGATGATATTTATTGTTATTGGGATAAAAGTCCACAGCATTAAATCTCAATAAGTGACCTAATAATAGATTAATCTTTAGTACTTAAAAGGACACTGAGCAACTGCATGCTTCTTTACAAAGGGATCAGATTTGATTAAGTGCAGCAGGTACAACATTAAACAGAGGTAAATCAGTCCATACAAGCCTCACTTTGTAAGAATGAAACCTGTACAACCGATACAGATTGATACACGCAAACCCTTCTGTGTTAACGAAGTACAAAGTGCGTACAGCAACAGGAACCATCAGCGACCCCCAACGTTTAGCTTCCATGCGTTTTCCGTCTCTCACTGATGTACAAATATGCGAACTGTATTTGTACATTTTCTGTAGAACCACCCTCACAAACCCACTGTTTACACATCGAGACCCCCCCAGTATAGTTAAAACCTTCAGGCTAAAAAGCCCTGCTATAGACCACGCAGTTTACTGTGTGTAGCACTTAATGGTCAACAACTGGTATCGATATCTACTGGGAAACTGCATGGTAAATGTGCCTGAGCAAAGTAAAGCAAGAGTAATTTCTAATAAATTAACACGTCTGTTTGAATAAAGCCACATTCAGGCCAAGGTTATACTCCGACAACTGCGTTTTTTTTTTTAAAAAGACAGTATTATACACTGTGAACACCCCACAAAAGGAATCGTGCGCTCGTAGGCAGGGGCATGTGGTCCAGAGGAGGGAGAGGAAGATGGAGGGGGCTGGGTACGGAGTGGGGTAGGCACATGGTTGGTACAACACAGAATCCTTGAAAGTCCTTGATGAAGAACGAAAAACACAAATAGGCAAAAACGAAGACGCAGGGGTATGAATTAGGTTTTCACTCGCCTTAAAAAAAACAAAAACAACTGGGAATACTTTACTAAAAATACATAAATAAATAAATCAACCGAAATTAGGGGCACGCCGATTGCATGCTGTCAATATTAGGTCACACGCAGAGGGTACCAGACCGCAGCAGGACCCCGCTGACATCAGAACGAGAAGCTGAGAGAGCGTGCATGTGCTTCTGTACGCGTGTGATTGCGTGATGTCTAGCGCAGGGATACGAGGGGGAGGGGTCGTGCAGCACGGTTTAGTATTAAGAGCAGAGCAATGCAGCGAGGGTCTTGTTTTTTTTTTTTTCCTCTTTTCGTATTCCTCTTCTCCCTCAGGCACACACACACACACACACGTGCACACACACACACAGTCTCGCTCCATGTCTACTCCCATCCCCCCACCCTGATTCATTCCTCTACACACTCCATCCTCGCTCAAATCCAGTCTGAGTGTGTCTCTCTGCTCACATTTCAGTGTTCACTCTTCTACACACGGGAAACACTCGGGCAGCTCTTTAAGCATATTAGTGACGTCACAAATATAATTTGCCATTTGAATAAATTTCAACAAGAAAATACAGCTTAATGTAAACAAATATAACACCACGTCATATTTTTGAAGTAGAACGGTGTGGATCTTTCACTCCTCTTCGCTCTGTTCTCCATCGTTCCCTCTCCTCCTCCTCCTCCTCCTCACGTCTCTCTCGTATTAACTCCCCCTGCTCATAAATGCACTCACTGTAAGGGTCAGGCAAGTACACGCTACTACTTCTTACATCACTCTTACTCTGCACCAAAACACATCCACACGCGATCTCAAACGTGCCCCTCGCCTGTCCCACGAGCGCCGCAGAGGTGTGTGTGCACACCCGTTATTGCTGGTGTGAAAGTAGAGACCGATAAATAGCTGATGTGGATGGAGGAATTATCATGTGCCAGGTGTGTGTGTGTGTGTGTGTCTGTGTTGGGTGAGATCCCAGCGTCAAGGGATGATGCAAACCAGGAAATACTCCTAGGTTCCGAGGACATTTAGCTGCTCCTCACTTGGAAAAATGCCTTTGATGTGAAAATGACTTACAAAAAATATATATGTGTCACACTTACAGGCACCAACAAGAGCATGTGAAGTTCCCGTACTCAATCCACTCCGGGGTGTTTCTGAACTTTGTTGCTCTGTGTAATGTTCTGCTGCTTTGTGTGTTGCATCATGGGCCTGAAGAACGTTTCATTAAAACGTATAAATAATTGTAATAGTCTTTGTGCTTGTGTGTGTTGTCTAAAAGGTAAAAAGTGCAAGCGGGAATTACAAAGGCAGGTGTTGTGTTTGTAATTTGAGTGTTGAGTATATGATTATGTTGATTAGGTGTTTGTAATTCAAGTGCTGTGTTTGTAATTCAGGATCTGAACAGTTTGTAATACAAAGTGTAGTGTGTGTGTGTGTAATTCAGCTGTTGAGCTGTGTGTGTGTAATTCAGGTGTTAAAATGTTTGAAATTCAGGTTTGTAGTTCATGTTTTTTTTTTTTTTATTTAAGTTTTATATTTAATTCAAGTGTTGAAACGTTTGTAATTCAGGTGTCATCCCAGTAAACAATTAGCCGTTGATTCAACGTTGAAATAACGTAATGACTGCCGTCTAATCAACGTTTTCTTAAGGTTGAAAATGAAAGATGAAAAGACGTCCAAACACAGACATTGAGAAGACGACTATTAGACGTATTTTGGACGTCCATTGACGTTATTAATTGGTCCCTAAATAAATGACTTGTATAAAACGCGTTTTGGACGTCCACTGACGTTATCGATTGGTCACCACTTAACTAACTTATTAAGATGGGTTTTGGACGTCCATTGACGTTTAAAATATGTCCTTGACGGACAGACTACTTTTAGACCTGTTTTGAACGTCCAGGGACGTTCCTTGTTTACTGGGATAGTATTTGTAATTCAAACGTGAGGAGAGATTAACGTAACTACCACTAAACAGAGCAGAACTGGTAACGCACACAAACAAACATCCTAAAGTTCGTCTGAGATTAATATTGAGAGGTTAATAAACATGGAAAGGGACCAAACTAGAAAGGCACACAGCGGCTGTGTCAAAAACCTACACGCCCTGTTGGTGTAACCCTGAGTGAACGGTTGCTCTCTCAGCGAAACCATGACGACCGAGCTGCTCCTGAGACCGCGAGCCCTGTAACGTTAACGGTCGCTCTCGCGCGCGCCGCTTTATATTCGAAAGTACGTTTTGAAAACACTCACCTTTTAAAGCGGTTCAGACCCAACGGATCCCCCACCGGTCTCAACTCGTGTTCAAGCCGCTTGGTAGGTGCATGAGCTCCGCCAGAGCACCGTAGCTTTACTCGCCTTTCCTCCTTCGCTCCTCTCTCTCTCTCTCGTTCTTTCTCTCTCTCCCTCCCTCCGTTGCTCCTCTCTCACACTCTCGACGTCAACATGTGCCTGGGCACACGTGCCGCATTTAGCCCCGTCCACGCGCGGCCGCTGATTGGCCGCCTCCGCCACACAGTCGGTTCCCATTGCTGGATCCGTTGACCAGTGATTGATCTCCTCGTCTCTGATTGGTCAGCGAACTCCGCGCTTGCGGCACCGCCCCCACGTGTTTGACGTGTGTGTTTTAGGACGGACGCTACGTTCCAAATGAGCCGAGCTGAGCGCACGAGGGTTGCTGCACGACACACACACACACACACACACACAGCTTTTGTTTTCATGCATCGTGGGGACATTACATAGATCTTACATAAGGTCATAGACCTCCATAAAACTAACACGCCTTTACCGTTAAGTTGAGTGATTTACGTTATGGTCCCCACAAGGAAGGCAAGTCCCCACAAGGGCTGTGTGAACTGATTGTGGTCCCCACAACGTCATATAAATGAGCTAAAACACACACACACTCTCTCTCTCGCTCCTGATAGGAACACGGTCATTATGCAATACAATAATAAAGTCACAACCGCTCCTTCTCATCGACACGTGGTGGACACTGAGCAAACTTTAGCATGACACCACACCGTCCTCCCACAGCCAACAATGTACCAAGCGTAACGCTGTGAAACCATTAACAGACGCAGCACGTGCATCTGTCTGCAGACCAGCTCTGTTTACACCATCAGAGCCGTTAGGACTGGTTTTACCTCCTAATTGGAACTGGCTTAATGTTTACACTAGAGACCATTGCTTTCCTGTGGAATACCATTGCATCCCATTAGAAAGCCCTTTAGTGTCCTGTGCACAGCGGGGAGGGCTGGTCGTTTCCACGGTGTTATCATTTCTATTTCCCTTTCTCATTTTAAAGTCCCCCTACAGTGAAAAATAAAAAAATAAAAGTCAGCTGTTAGAAAAAGTATCATGTGAGAAATGAGTGGTGGTCATTTGTGCCAGTCCCAAAAACACAGATTCAGACAACTAGGGTTTCTTACATCACAAACTGAAGGAACTGCTCCTGTCAGTGGGGCTTTCGTACAGCTGGTGGAAAGGGTAGAGACAGGTGTGGATCATTTGTATATTCATAAATCTGTGTGTACCAAATGAAGGTGAAAGTGTAGAGTGGAGGCCTGCTGCTTTCATTTGATCCTTTATCAACAGCAACACCACACGTGTGTGTTCAAATTAAAAGTACGAGTGTCAGCTATACAGACAAATGTCTCCCTGTGTTCTCCCTGTGTCTGCGTGGGTTTCCTCCGGGTGACTGTCTGTGAGGAGTGTGGTGTGTTCTCCCTGTGTCTGCGTGGGTTTCCTCCGGGTGACTGTCTGTGAGGAGTGTGGTGTGTTCTCCCTGTGTCTGCGTGGGTTTCCTCCGGGTGACTGTCTGTGAGGAGTGTGGTGTGTTCTCTCTGTGTCTGCGTGGGTTTCCTCCGGGTGACTGTCTGTGAGGAGTGTGGTGTGTTCTCCCTGTGTCTGCGTGGGTTTCCTCCGGGTGACTGTCTGTGAGGAGTGTGGTGTGTTCTCACCGTGTCTGCGTGGGTTTCCTCCGGGTGACTGTCTGTGAGGAGTGTGGTGTGTTCTCACCGTGTCTGCGTGGGTTTCCTCCGGGTGACTGTCTGTGAGGAGTGTGGTGTGTTCTCACCGTGTCTGCGTGGGTTTCCTCCGGGTGCTCTGGTTTCTCCCACAGTCCAAAAATACACGTTGGTAGGTGGATTGGCGTTGCCCTGTGTTGCCCTGTGAAGGACTGGCGCCCCCTCCAGGGTGTATTCCCACCCTGCGCCCAGTGATTCCAGGTAGGCTCTAGACCCACAGCGACCCTGAACTGGACAAGGGTTACAGACAATGAATGAATGAATAAAAATTGTTTTTTCTATATGTTTTTTAAAATTCACGAGTTAAATTTAAGAGCAATTCTATTGAGATGAATAATTGTGAAGCAAAATATTCAGAGGTGGAAATCTGAAGATTTAAATTCATAAGCAACAAAATTCAGATGCATAATTTCAGTGTAAACAAATTCAAAGGTGGTAATATTTCAAAGTCTAATGAAACAGATTTGTCTCCATAGTTTTCTTTATCAGAGCCACAATCCGTCCCCACTGAAAGACTGAAAGCCATTGAGCTAGCACTTTGGGTACAAAACCTGAGGACTAGAGCTACGTCTAAGACACTATTTAGCTTAGCTAGATTTGTTTTTGTTTTAAATCTGTGATTCTAAACAGAGGGTGGTTTTTAGGAGGGTCAGTCGATGACTGGATGTGGTTTCTAATACCTTGTTGGTCTTCTCAGTCCATTGGAAGTCTTAAAGTGGCTAGCAGGGTTAGCCATTTTCACAGATTTGGTAGTTTTCACTTAGCATTTTCAGTTAGCATTTTGCTAAGCTGTTAGCTATTTCGTTTTTTTTAACTTCATTTGTTTTCATTTTATTACATTGTTGATTCAATTTCCCTTTTTCATGACTGTTAGTCTATTCTGTTAGAATTAGCCTAGCCTGACGCTTTTTAAAAATGTAAATATAGTAGATTTTAACCTCATTTTTATTTGACAGTAATGAAACTACAACCCAACATTTTAAAGATTCAAACTGCTACAGTTAGCTTAGTGTAAACTGTAGTTAGGCTGTGTTTTAAAAGTTTACATATGTGTTTACACAGCACTTATAAACAAACCACCTAAACAAACGTTCTGAAGTGTTGAGTGACCCTAACCATTAAAGTAAAAGTATATCGGAGTCTCAGGGTGGAGGTATTTATTGTTGATTTCTCTCTGACAAGTGGAGACAGGTCACATTTCAAAACATGTATTATGTAGGAGGCAGCAAGAGACGCTCCAGGGCACATAGACTCATCTCACTTTCAGTCAGCAGACAGGTAGACATACAGTTTCACACACACACACACACACACACACACACACACACACACACACACACACACACACACACACACACACATGCCAGTAACAATTGATATTTATCTCCTCAAAGCTTCTGAAGAACTAGTTTATGGCTGAAGACTAAGTGGACCTGTATTGGAAGGAGCATGAGCAAAAAAAAAACACTGCTAATTATGGTGGCCTGTGCTGCACACACACCTACACTTGAAAACACACACATATGTTTTGGGACAGTAAATAGACTTCCATTCATTTAGTGAAGACTTAAGTTTGACCCTAACTACTGTTACCCTAACCCCAACTCTACTCTAAACCCTTAAACCTAGTCTGAACCTAACCCTTACCAACCCTTACTCTATCTCTAACGCTCACCCTAACGCTAACCTTAACACATATTGTCACTTTTAAAAGTAACGATGGACATTACAAGGACGTACGACGGTGTATAGGGATTTTGGTCCCCACAATGTAATGTATACAAGGGCTACACACACACACACACAAACACTTGCATGCACGCACCTACACACATTTTTCCAGCTCTACGACGACCAATAAGCAGCTCTGTCTCTCTGGAGGGGCGGGGCCCGCATGTGCTTGAGCCCACAGCAGATTCGGAGATTTTTGTGAATGAAACGTGTGGATAAGCCCCGCCCAGCAGCGCTCTCGACTAATCGCGGGCGGAGAAGACGGCAGCTCCTCCGCGGAGTGGACCAATGAGAGGCCGCTTCGGTTCAAGACCGTTGTGTAACCGACTACGTTCACACAGCTGCACGTTTAAACCAGCCGTTAACTGCGCGAGAAGAAAACACACGCACGCACGCACGCATACCTGAGACCGTACACAAAGACCGTCCCTTCTGTTTATTCGAAGATCAAACACAAACAAAGAGAAATTAAAGCCTGAAAGACATTTACACCTTACACTTATTATCCATTTTCTCAGCTCCATTGAAAATACAGGAGCAGTTTGTAGTTCCTGTTGTAAACTGATGACAGTGTGTGTGGAAAAATATGGAATTGTAAACAAATAGTTGTACTCTTACTGTGGTTTGGTCAAGAGTGACATTAACTTGTGGGTGAAATATGTGGTTAGACAAAGTAGAAAAATATGTAGGGACTGGAAGGCGGCCTGTTTGTAGCTCTCCACTGACAGGAAAAATTTGGGGGTGGGTGAGTGCAGAACAGCACTGTCTCCTCCCTCAACACTCACAGCTGAGCGCATCTAAATCCCAACTGCTCAACGAGTGTTAAATATATTTAGTCGTGAAATACAATACCAGTGAAATGATTGGACACACCCACTCAGGGAGGGGTTTCCTTTGTTTTGGGCCCTTTTCCCCATATTTTGGATGTACAGTCCCAGTCAAAAGTTTGGACACAAGTTTTTTCTTTGTTTTTTTATTATTTTCTACACTGTAAATGAATGTGGAAGACATATTGAATTACGTAGTAAACAAAAAAAGTGTTAAACAAACCATAATACGTTTTATACTTTATATTCTTCACAGTAGCCCCCTGTTGCTTTGATGACAGTTTCACACACTCTCTCCGTTCTCTCGGTCGGCTCCATGAGGTCGTCACCTGGAACGGTTTTTAGTGAACAGCTGTGGCCCTCGTCGAGGGTTAATCTGTAGAACCGCTCCCTTCTGAATGTGTCTGAGACCGTAACTGGGGTTGTGCAGAGGTAGGGTCTGGTACAGTTCTGTACAGGGAATAGCCCTGTTCCACCAATCACTAATGAGAAGGTGTGTCCACACTTTTGACTTGTATTGTACATATTTTACTGCTGTAATGTGGAAATGCCATTGTTGTATTTTAGGTTTAAAAATAAGTTTAAAGATGTTTTTGTGTAATATACTGTATAATTCATTTATTCATTCATTGTCTGTAACCCTTGTCCAGTTCAGGTTCGCAGTGGGTCCAGAGCCTAACTGGAATCATTGGGTGCAAGGTGGGAATACATCCCGGAGGGGGCGCCAGTCCTTCACAGGGCAACACACACACTCACACACATTCACTCACACACTCACACCTACGGACACTTTTGAGTCGCCAATCCACCTACCAATGTGTGTTTTTGGACTGTGGAAAGAAACTGGAGCACCCGGAGGAAACCCACGCAGACACAGAGAGAACACACCACACTCCTCACAGACAGTCACCCAGAGGAAACCCACGCAGACACAGGGAGAACACACCACACTCCTCACAGACAGTCACCCGGAGGAAACCCACGCAGACACAGAGAAAACACACCACACTCCTCACAGACAGTCACCCGGAGGAAACCCACGCAGACACAGGGAGAACACACCACACTCCTCACAGACAGTCACCCGGAGGAAACCCACGCAGACACAGGGAGAACACACCTCACTCCTCACAGACAGTCACCCGGAGGAAACCCACGCAGACACAGGGAGAACACACCACACTCCTCACAGACAGTCACCCGGAGGAAACCCACGCAGACACAGGGAGAACACACCACACTCCTCACAGACAGTCACCCGGAGGAAACCCACGCAGACACAGGGAGAACACACCTCACTCCTCACAGACAGTCACCCGGAGGAAACCCACACAGACACAGGGAGAACACACCTCACTCCTCACAGACAGTCACCCGGAGGAAACCCACGCAGACACAGGGAGAACACACCACACTCCTCACAGACAGTCACCTGGAGCGGGACTCAACCCCACAACCTCCAGGCCCCTGGAGTTGTGTGACTGCGACACTACCTGCTGCGCCACCGTGCCGCCCCATACTGTATAATTGCAATTCAAAATTCAATCATTCTCCCTCTCTTTTGTTATTTTATGGTAATTGCTTAGAATTACCCAGACAGCGAGTATATATCAGTCCACTGGAGTAAAAATGTTGGCACCCCACTGACTGTAGACCACAGTTTGTCCACCATCGGACCCCTCAGACTACTGTCCTGTACCGGATAGAACTCCTTTATAACCTCCTC
>NC_089809.1:41615498-41620498 GCF_029633855.1 Hoplias malabaricus
TATGAGTTGATATTATAGTCTCTAGGGTGAGATTATGAGTTGGGAATACTCTCTAGGGTGAGATTATGAGTTGAGACTACTCTCTAGGGTGAGATTATGAGTTGAGATTATAGTGTCTAGGGTGAGATTATGAGTTGAGATTATAGTGTCTAGGGTGAGATTATGAGTTGAGGCTAGTCTCTAGGGTGAGATTATGAGTTGAGAATATAGTGTCTAGGGTGAGATTATGAGTTGAGGCTAGTCTCTAGGGTGAGATTATGAGTTGAGATTATAGTGTCTAGGGTGAGATTATGAGTTGAGGCTAGTCTCTAGGGTGAGATTATGAGTTGAGGCTAGTCTCTAGGGTGATATTATGAGTTGAGATTATAGTGTCTAGGGTGAGATTATGAGTTGAGGCTAGTCTCTAGGGTGAGATTATGAGTTGAGGCTAGTCTCTAGGGTGAGATTATGAGTTGAGACTATAGTCTCTAGGGTGAGATTATGAGTTGAGGCTAGTCTCTAGGGTGATATTATGAGTTGAGATTATAGTGTCTAGGGTGAGATTATGAGTTGAGGCTAGTCTCCAGGGTGAGATTATGAGTTGAGGCTAGTCTCTAGGGTGAGATTATGAGTTGAGACTATAGTCTCTAGGGTGAGATTATGAGTTGAGACTAGTCTCTAGGGTGAGATTATGAGTTGAGAATATAGTGTCTAGGGTGAGATTATGAGTTGACACTAGTCTCTAGGGTGAGATTATGAGTTGAGACTATAGTGTCTAGGGTGAGATTATGAGTTGAGACTATAGTCTCTAGGGTGAGATTATGAGTTGAGACTATAGTCTCTAGGGTGAGATTATGAGTTGAGACTATAGTGTCTAGGGTGAGATTATGAGTTGAGACTATAGTCTCTAGGGTGAGATTATGAGTTGAGACTATAGTGTCTAGGGTGAGATTATGAGTTGAGACTATAGTCTCTAGGGTGAGATAATGAGTTGAGACTATAGTGTCTAGGGTGAGATTATGAGTTGAGACTATAGTGTCTAGGGTGAGATTATGAGTTGAGACTATAGTGTCTAGGGTGAGATTATGAGTTGAGACTATAGTCTCTAGGGTGAGATTATGAGTTAAGACTATAGTCTCTAGGGTGAGATTATGAGTTGAGACTATAGTCTCTAGGGTGAGATTATGAGTTGAGACTAGTCTCTAGGGTGAGATTATGAGTTGAGACTATAGTCTCTAGGGTGAGATTATGAGTTGAGGCTATAGTCTCTAGGGTGATATTATGAGTTGAGACTAGTCTCTAGGGTGAGATTATGAGTTGAGACTATAGTCTCTAGGGTGAGATTATGAGTTGAGACTATAGTGTCTAGGGTGAGATTATGAGTTGAGACTATAGTGTCTAGGGTGAGATTATGAGTTGAGACTATAGTGTCTAGGGTGAGATTATGAGTTGAGACTATAGTCTCTAGGGTGAGATAATGAGTTGAGACTATAATCTCTAGTGTGAGATTATGAGTTCAGACTATAGTCTCTAGGGTGAGATTATGAGTTGAGACTATAGTGTCTAGGGTGAGATTATGAGTTGAGACTATGGTGTCTAGGGTGAGATTATGAGTTGAGACTATAGTGTCTAGGGTGAGATTATGAGTTGAGACTATAGTCTCTAGGGTGAGATAATGAGTTGAGACTATAGTCTCTAGGGTGAGATTATGAGTTGAGACTATAGTCTCTAGGGTGATATTATGAGTTGAGACTAGTCTCTAGGGTGAGATTATGAGTTGAGACTATAGTATCTAGGGTGAGATTACAAGTTGAGAGTTGTCTCTAGGGTGAGATTATGAGTTGAGACTATAGTCTCTAGGGTGAGATTACAAGTTGAGAGTTGTCTCTAGGGTGAGATTATGAGTTGAGAGTTTTTTTATGCTGAGATTATGAGTTGAGACTATAGTCTCTAGGGTGAGATTATGAGTTGAGAATACAGTGTCTTTGGTGAGATTATGAGTTGAGACTATAGTCTCTAGGGTGAGATTACAAGTTGAGAGTTGTCTCTAGGGTGAGATTATGAGTTGAGAGTTTTTTTATGCTGAGATTATGAGTTGAGACTATAGTCTCTAGGGTGAGATTATGAGTTGAGACTATAGTGTCTAGGGTGAGATTATGAGTTGAGAATACAGTGTCTAGGGTGAGATTATGAGTTGAGAGTTTTTTTATGCTGAGATTATGATTTGAGACTTGTTTCTAGGATGAGATTACGACTTGAGTTTCAAATCTCGAGGGTGAGATGACGAGTTGAGACTCACGTTTGTAGGGTGAGATTATGAACTGAGATTGTAGACTCTAGGGTTAGATTACGAGTTGAGACTCAAGTCTCTAAGGCGAATATTGGTAAAGTCTGTGTGTGTGTGTGTGTGTGTGTGTGTGTGTGTGTGTGTGTGTGTGTGTTTACTAGGTATTAACAGTATGCTTAGTGGGAGAGATTTTGGCTTTGTGTTCGTATTTGGGACAGCCTACAAGAAGGGACTGGCAGGATTTAGGAATATGTGTCCTGCCGTTGCCATGGCAATCACCTTAGCAACTACAGCGCTCTATTTCCAAGTTTTTCTTCCCTCTTTTCTGTGTGTGTGTCTGTAAAGGGTGATGTGTTTTTGGCTAATCCTTTTATATGGAGAATCAATTTAGCACCACACTGGGACACTTAGATAAACACACACACACACACACACACACACACACACACACATTAAACCCTCCTTAATGGTTTGCCTGCTTCCTGCAGGAGTTGTGGGACAGTCTGAGTGGCCTGAGGTGTTTCCTGAGTGTGGTGGTTCTAGTCAGTCACCCATAGACGTGGACACATCCCAAACACTATATGACCCCTCTCTCGCTCCGGTGAAGCCCCTGGGCTATGATCAGTACGGTCATGGACCCTTCACTCTCTCCAACAACGGCCACACAGGTGAATTACGTACACGTATTTTGTGAATTCATGCATATTTCAAAAAAGGTGATGTGTTTAATTAACTGTCCAACCTCCCCCTTCCCCACTCTCTTTCTCTCTCTGTCAGTGGAGATGCCTTTGCCCAGTTGGATGGGTATAGGTGGCCTGCCATGGCAGTTCAGTGCTGTTCAGCTCCACCTGCACTGGGGGAATGGAGTGGGCGTGGCCAAAGGCAGTGAGCACACCATTGATGGGCACAGTGCTTCTGCGGAGGTGAGTGTAGAGAGACGTTATTCCACAAATTTGGGATTGTTCTGATTGCAGGGGATGGGGATCCAAGGTGTTATATCCAGAGACAATGTGTACCTGTGTATCTTTGTGTGTGTGTGTGTGTACACACTAATGAACCATATTAATGTGACCACCTGCCTAGTATCTTATTCAAGTAGGTAGCATGTGTCAAAATGTTGTTCATGTTGAGGTGTGGACCCAGTGTTTCCCAGCATCCAAGCAACACCGTGTTGCCCACAGTATCACACACCTTACACCAGCATGTCTTCTTCCCAGACCTGATTGACCTCACTGACAAATTGTAGGTGATTTTGATGGTGTACAGGGGTCAGCATGGCCACACTGACGGGTGTGTGTCTGCACAGCTCCATACTCAGCACAGTGCAGTAGACTGTGTGTTGAGACACATTGCTTCTGTAGCTGTCATTCAGAATTACGGAGACGTGTACCACAGTTAACGCTGAGTGTTTGGACCAGATGATAGTTGTTTCCCTTTATACATCAGACAGTCACCCAGAGGAAACCCACGCGGACACAGGGAGAACACACCACACTCCTCACAGACAGTCACCCGGAGGAAACCCACGCAGACACAGAGAGAACACACCACACTCCTCACAGACAGTCACCCGGAGGAAACCCACACAGACACAGAGAGAACACACCACACTCCTCACAGACAGTCACCCGGAGGAAACCCACGCGGACACAGGGAGAACACACCACACTCCTCACAGACAGTCACCCGGAGGAAACCCACGCGGACACAGGGAGAACACACCACACTCCTCACAGACAGTCACCCAGAGCAGGACTCAAACCCACAACCGCCAGGTCCCTGGAGCTGTGTGACTGTTACACTAACCTGCTGCACCACCGTGCCGCCCTCTTGAAATATTTAGTTCCAATTAATTTGGAATGTTTCTGAAAGACAGATGCTGTTTTGAAATGATGTAGTAAACCACTACTTGTCAATATGGGGATATGTGTTTTTTTTGGACAGTTATTGTATACATATGTTTATGAGGGAGCAAATCCAGTATGGTTTTGTTTATATCTCTGTACATCTCCGTATGTGTATATCACTGTTTACACTGTAGAGAATCCTCTCCTGTATTGCTCTTCTCTTGCATCAGACTTTCCCCCATTTAAACTCCTCCGGCTGCAGCTGTTTTATCACAGTGCCCCCTGCAGGGTCTCCCTATACTCTCTTGTAAACTTTCACTGTTGAGAGTGAACAAACTGCTGAGAGTTTTTTATTGTTAGATTTGGGTTAATCAACCCTCAGGATTATGAGTTTAAGAATTAGTTTAGTGGATTAGCGCAGGAGAGTCGAGGATTAGGACCCGAGTGGTTTTTGGAAATAAAAATAGTTGTTTGTGGGGAAATGTCCAACACGTAACAAGAAAAAAAAACTTTGTTTTTGATTATGTCACACGCGCACACACACACACACACACACACACACAGACACACACAGATACACACACACACACACACACACACACACACACACAGACACAGTGTCACACAAAAGAATCAGGTGCTGTTCATGCACTTCAGCTCTCATTGGACGTCCTGGATTATCCCTCTGCGGTTCCCCAACCGGTTCTCTGCAGGCGCTGGACTGTGTAGCTCCACACCTCCGACCCCACTCCATCTGTTTTCAGAGAGGGACGGGAGGATAAAGGAACAGGTAATGGAGGAATAAACCACACTGATGTAGCTGACTGTTACAACACACACGCAGGAGATGATTAACCTCTTAAGTACAGTGTGAAGTATTGGTAATG
>NC_089809.1:41627998-41677998 GCF_029633855.1 Hoplias malabaricus
AGTGTGGGAGAGAGGTAGTGTGTGTGTGTGTGTGTGTCTGAGAGAGAGAGTGACAGAGGAATGTGGGAGTAGAAAAAGTGAGGGCTACGGCTGAGCTCTTTGTTTGTGTGACAGCTGATTAGTTCAAATTCAGAATCTCTCCCTCGGAACAGGGAGTTTATTGTAGTCATGTGAGAGAGGGACCGGGGGTCCGTGAGCCCAGGGGGACAGTGAGAGGGGCAGAGTTGTAGATGTGAGGGAGCAAGAGAAAAGAAAGCACCTAAGGAATGCCTGAGATAGCTTGAAGTAAAAATGCTAACACTGCAGCTCTCGCTTTAGGTCACCTGCTGGCCTTTAATTTCTCTCTCACACACAAACACACACACACACACACACACACACACACACACACACACACACACACACACACACACACTCTCTCTTTCTCTTTACATAATCAAAAGCTCCCAGCTCACATGTGTAACATTTTAACCCGTACCTGTCTGCAGTGATAAGTCATACTCCTCTATCCTCTCCATCTTTCTTTTACTCTACTCCTTATTCTTGTGATTTGTATTCTTTTCTTCTGCTTTCCTTCGCCTTTCCTTCTCTTCTCTTCTCTTCTCTTCTCTTCTCTTTTATTATCTTCTCATTTCTTCTCTTCTCTTCTCATTTCTTCTCTTCTCTTTTCTTTTCTTTTCTTCTCTTCTCTTCTCTTCTCTTTTCTTCTCTTCTCTTTTCTTCTCTTCTCTTTTCTTTTCTTTTCTTCTCTTCTCTTCTCTTCTCTTTTCTTCTCTTCTCTTTTCTTCTCTTCTCTTCTCTTTTCTTTTCTTTTCTTCTCTTCTCTTTTCTTCTCTTCTCTTCTCTTTTCTTCTCTTCTCTTCTCTTTTCTTTTCTTTTCTTTTCTTCTCTTCTCTTCTCTTCTCATTTCTTCTCTTCTCTTCTCTTCTCTTCTCTTCTCTTCTCTTCTCATTTCTTCTCTTCTCTTCTCTTCTCTTCTCTTTCCTTCTCTTCTCACCTTTTTGTCTTCTTTTCAACTTTCCTCTTATTTTCTTATCTTATCTTATCTTACCTTATCTTCCCTTCTCTTCTCTTCTCTTTTCTTCTCTTCTCTTTTCTTCTCTTCTCACCTTTTTGTCTTCTTTTCAACTTCCCTCTTATTTTCTTCTCTTCTCTTTTCTTCTCTTCTCATCTCTTCTCTTATCTTCTCTTCTCTTATCTTCTCTTTTCTTCTCTTCTCTTCTCTTCTCTTCTCTTCTCTTATCTTCTCTTTTCTTCTCTTCTCTTCTCACCTTTTCTCTTCTCTTCTCTTCTCTTCTCATCTCTTATCTTCTCGTTTCTTCTCTTCTCTTCTCACCTTTTTGTCTTCTTTTCCACTTTCCTCTTATTTTCTGTTTTCCTCCATTCTCTTCCTCCTCTTCATCCATTAAAGTGAAATACTGACTCTGCCGAAGTCACTTGAGGTCACTGGCATTTAGTTTATTTTGCTCTCTCTCTCTCTCTCTCTCTCTCTCTCTCTCTCTTTTTTTTTTTCTCTTTCACACACACACACACACACTGTTAAAAGTCAAACTTTACAAGCTAAAAATAAAGTATGTCATTTTAACCCTTAGAGGTCTACAGTTATTAGTGTTTAATTGCTGTCAGTTTTACAGAAATCCTATTTACAAAATTACATCATTTTTGGTTTCAATTCCATTGCATTTTATTTACTTTGATTAAAATATGCATTTTTTTAGAAACACAAAGATTTTAATAAATAATTGAAATAATGACATGAAAAGGGGAGTGTTTCACTGAGCTACATCTGAGAAATAATTCCTACAGAATGACAATGCGCTGCTTTTATAACTGGCAACATCTGAGACTCCTAAATGCCTGATGCTGACCGGATTAACCTCGACAAACACTAATGTCTGCTCAGCGTTTGATTGTGTTTGTTTATGTGGAGATTCATCTGGAACTCCTGGATGTCCCGTGTCAGTGTTTGTCCGTGCTGTCCAGTTCACTACAGTCTTAAGGTTTAATCTGGGGAAAGCCTTGGTCCATTGCTTTTATCCTGAATTTCGTGCCATAATCAGTTCTGATAAATCATTGTGGCTAATGGAAAAGCCTCATTGTTCATTTATTTCAGATGAGTATCATGTGCCATAACATCACTTCCAATGTGTCTAAATGTTTATAGTCACCCTTTATATATAATTAGCAGTCGTGGACACAGATTTCCTCAAGCAGCTTGTACAATCTCATAAAAAAAACTGGGTTCTGGAGCAGCTGCACATGAGCACTAGTGTCACCTAGAGGGAAGCAGTGGAACTTCATCCAATACATTTGGGATGAGTTGGAGTGGTGTTTCTGATCCAGAACTAATCATTCAGCATCAGCACCAGACCTAAGCAATGTTCTCTCACTGGCTGAATTCAATCAGATCCTCACAGATATCTTCCAACCTCTAGTCTAATGTCGTTCTAGAAGAGTAGCTGTGCTAGAGCATGGGGCAAACTCCCATGGGGCAAACTATCTATCAGTACCCTCCATTTTAGAAGAACTGTGCGATGAGTTAATGTCCAAACGCTTCTTTCCCATAACCTTTTTACTGTATGTTACTGGCTAAAGACCACACTGAAAGGAGACCAATTTGACTGAGCCCTAATATTAACATATTAGTATTCGTTTATAAACAATGCTTTCAAATAACGTGTAAGAAAACATCATTGTAACGTTTGTTTGTTTGTGTTTTCCGGTCCAGTTTCGGTACAAATCTACACAGATGGTAAGATTGTTTTCAGTATTTTTATTACCTGTTGTTGTCACTTCATATTCTAATATTTTTAGATTCAAAACATGTTATGGAATCATCTTGTAACCCACTTGTAGCTCACTCACTCACTCACTCACTCATTCTCAAATACATACACACTCACTGACATACTCTCATTCTCAGCCGCTTACTCACTCACTCTCTCACTCACTCACTCACTCACTCACTCACTCACTCACTCAATCATTCTCAAATACATACACACACATTGACATACTCTCATTCTCAGCCACTCACTCACTCACTCACTCACTCAATCAATCATTCTCAAATACATACACAGTCACTGACATACTCTCATTCTCAGCCACTCACTCACTCACTCACTCACTCACTCACTCACTCAATCATTCTCAAATACATACACACACATTGACATACTCTCATTCTCAGCCACTCACTCACTCACTCACTCACTCACTCAATCATTCTCAAATACATACACACTCACTGACATACTCTCATTCTCAGCCACTCACTCACTCACTCACTCACTCACACACTCACTCACTCACTCACTCACTCACTCACTCAATCATTCTCAAATACATACACACACATTGACATACTCTCATTCTCAGCCACTCACTCACTCACTCACTCACTCACTCACTCACTCAATCATTCTCAAATACATACACACACATTGACATACTCTCATTCTCAGCCACTCACTCACTCACTCACTCACTCACTCACTCACTCAATCATTCTCAAATACATACACACACATTGACATACTCTCATACTCAGCCACTCACTCACTCACTCACTCACTCTCTCACTCTCTCACTCTCTCACTCACTCACTCAATCATTCTCAAATACATACACACACATTGACATACTCTCATTCTCAGCCACTCACTCACTCACTCACTCACTCACTCACTCAATCATTCTCAAATACATACACACACATTGACATACTCTCATTCTCAGCCACTCACTCACTCACTCACTCACTCACTCACTCAATCATTCTCAAATACATACACACACATTGACATACTCTCATACTCAGCCACTCACTCACTCACTCACTCACTCTCTCACTCTCTCACTCTCTCACTCACTCACTCAATCATTCTCAAATACATACACACACATTGACATACTCTCATTCTCAGCCACTCACTCACTCACTCACTCACTCACTCACTCTCTCACTCACTCACTCAATCATTCTCAAATACATACACACACATTGACATACTCTCATTCTCAGCCACTCACTCACTCACTCACTCACTCACTCAATCATTCTCAAATACATACACAGTCACTGACATAGTCTCATTCTCAGCCACTCACTCACTCACTCACTCACTCACTCACTCAATCAGTCTCAAATACATACACAGTCACTGACATACTCTCATTCTCAGCCACTCACTCACTCACTCACTCACTCAATCAATCATTCTCAAATACATACACAGTCACTGACATACTCTCATTCTCAGCCACTCACTCACTCACTCACTCACTCACTCACTCACTCAATCATTCTCAAATACATACACACACATTGACATACTCTCATTCTCAGCCACTCACTCACTCACTCACTCAATCACTCAATCATTCTCAAATACATACACACTCACTGACATACTCTCATTCTCACTCACTCACTCACTCACTCAATCATTCTCAAATACATACACACACATTGATATACTCTCATTCTCAGCCACTCACTCACTCACTCACTCACTCACTCAATCATTCTCAAATACATACACACTCACTGACATACTCTCATTCTCAGCCACTCACTCACTCACTCACTCACTCACTCACACACTCACTCACTCACTCACTCACTCACTCACTCAATCATTCTCAAATACATACACACACATTGACATACTCTCATTCTCAGCCACTCACTCACTCACTCACTCACTCACTCAATCATTCTCAAATACATACACACACATTGACATACTCTCATTCTCAGCCACTCACTCACTCACTCACTCACTCTCTCACTCTCTCACTCACTCACTCAATCATTCTCAAATACATACACACACATTGACATACTCTCATTCTCAGCCACTCACTCACTCACTCACTCACTCACTCACTCACTCACTCAATCATTCTCAAATACATACACACTCACTGACATACTCTCATTCTCAGCCACTCACTCACTCACTCACTCACTCACTCACTCACTCTCTCACTCACTCACTCAATCATTCTCAAATACATACACACACATTGACATACTCTCATTCTCAGCCACTCACTCACTCGCTCACTCACTCAATCATTCTCAAATACATACACAGTCACTGACATAGTCTCATTCTCAGCCACTCACTCACTCACTCACTCACTCACTCACTCAATCAGTCTCAAATACATACACAGTCACTGACATACTCTCATTCTCAGCCACTCACTCACTCACTCACTCACTCAATCAATCATTCTCAAATACATACACAGTCACTGACATACTCTCATTCTCAGCCACTCACTCACTCACTCACTCACTCACTCACTCACTCAATCATTCTCAAATACATACACACACATTGACATACTCTCATTCTCAGCCACTCACTCACTCACTCACTCACTCAATCACTCAATCATTCTCAAATAAATACACACTCACTGACATACTCTCATTCTCACTCACTCACTCACTCACTCACTCACTCACTCAATCATTCTCAAATACATACACACACATTGACATACTCTCATTCTCAGCCACTCACTCACTCACTCACTCACTCACTCACTCACTCAATCATTCTCAAATACATACACACACATTGACATACTCTCATTCTCAGCCACTCACTCACCCACTCACTCACTCACTCACTCACTCACTCAATCATTCTCAAATACATACACAGTCACTGACATACTCTCATTCTCAGCCACTCACTCACTCACTCACTCACTCACTCACTCACTCACTCAATCATTCTCAAATACATACACAGTCACTGACATACTCTCATTCTCAGCCACTCACTCACTCACTCACTCACTCACTCAATCAATCATTCTCAAATACATACACAGTCACTGACATACTCTCATTCTCAGCCACTCACTCACTCACTCACTCACTCACTCACTCAATCATTCTCAAATACATACACACTCACTGACATACTCTCATTCTCAGCCACTCACTCACTCACTCACTCACTCAATCATTCTCAAATACATACACACACATTGACATACTCTCATTCTCAGCCACTCA
The DNA here is from genome assembly GCF_029633855.1 of Hoplias malabaricus. NCBI lineage: Eukaryota > Metazoa > Chordata > Actinopteri > Characiformes > Erythrinidae > Hoplias > Hoplias malabaricus. Next base: position 41,634,045 of record NC_089809.1, read on the forward strand.
CTCACTCACTCACTCACTCAATCACTCAATCATTCTCAAATACATACACACACATTGACATACTCTCATTCTCAGCCACTCACTCACTCACTCACTCACTCAATCATTCTCAAATACATACACACACATTGACATACTCTCATTCTCAGCCACTCACTCACTCACTCACTCACTCACTCACTCAATCATTCTCAAATACATACACACTCACTGACATACTCTCATTCTCAGCTACTCACTCACTCACTCACTCACTCACTCACTCAATCATTCTCAAATACATACACACACATTGACATACTCTTATTCTCAGCCACTCACTCACTCACTCACTCACTCAATCACTCAATCATTCTCAAATACATACACACACATTGACATACTCTCATTCTCAGCCACTCACTCACTCACTCACTCACTCAATCATTCTCAAATACATACACACACATTGACATACTCTCATTCTCAGCCACTCACTCACTCACTCACTCACTCAATCATTCTCAAATACATACACACACATTGACATACTCTCATTCTCAGCCACTCACTCACTCACTCACTCACTCAATCATTCTCAAATACATACACACTCACTGACATACTCTCATTCTCAGCCACTCACTCACTCACTCACTCACTCACTCACTCACTCAATCATTCTCAAATACATACACACACATTGACATACTCTCATTCTCAGCCACTCACTCACTCACTCACTCACTCACTCACTCAATCATTCTCAAATACATACACAGTCACTGACATACTCTCATTCTCAGCCACTCACTCACTCACTCACTCACTCACTCACTCAATCATTCTCAAATACATACACAGTCACTGACATACTCTCATTCTCAGCCACTCACTCACTCACTCACTCACTCACTCACTCACTCAATCAATCATTCTCAAATACATACACAGTCACTGACATACTCTCATTCTCAGCCACTCACTCACTCACTCACTCACTCACTCACTCAATCATTCTCAAATACATACACACTCACTGACATACTCTCATTCTCAGCCACTCACTCACTCACTCACTCACTCAATCATTCTCAAATACATACACACACATTGACATACTCTCATTCTCAGCCACTCACTCACTCACTCACTCACTCAATCACTCAATCATTCTCAAATACATACACACACATTGACATACTCTCATTCTCAGCCACTCACTCACTCACTCACTCACTCAATCATTCTCAAATACATACACACACATTGACATACTCTCATTCTCAGCCACTCACTCACTCACTCACTCACTCACTCACTCAATCATTCTCAAATACATACACACTCACTGACATACTCTCATTCTCAGCTACTCACTCACTCACTCACTCACTCACTCACTCAATCATTCTCAAATACATACACACACATTGACATACTCTTATTCTCAGCCACTCACTCACTCACTCACTCACTCAATCACTCAATCATTCTCAAATACATACACACACATTGACATACTCTCATTCTCAGCCACTCACTCACTCACTCACTCACTCAATCATTCTCAAATACATACACACACATTGACATACTCTCATTCTCAGCCACTCACTCACTCACTCACTCACTCAATCATTCTCAAATACATACACACACATTGACATACTCTCATTCTCAGCCACTCACTCACTCACTCACTCACTCAATCATTCTCAAATACATACACACTCACTGACATACTCTCATTCTCAGCCACTCACTCACTCACTCACTCACTCACTCACTCACTCAATCATTCTCAAATACATACACACACATTGACATACTCTCATTCTCAGCCACTCACTCACTCACTCACTCACTCACTCACTCAATCATTCTCAAATACATACACAGTCACTGACATACTCTCATTCTCAGCCACTCACTCACTCACTCACTCACTCACTCACTCAATCATTCTCAAATACATACACAGTCACTGACATACTCTCATTCTCAGCCACTCACTCACTCACTCACTCACTCACTCACTCACTCAATCAATCATTCTCAAATACATACACAGTCACTGACATACTCTCATTCTCAGCCACTCACTCACTCACTCACTCACTCAATCATTCTCAAATACATGCACACTCACTGATATACTCTCATTCTCAGCCAGTCACTCACTCACAGACCATAAATGATTCACATACATACTGTACACGCTCACTCACTCACATTCTCACTCACATACTCACTCATGTTTAAGAACTGCTCCACAAGAGGGTGCTATTCAGTGCCTCACAGCAATGTCTTTGTTTTCACACTGATGTGGATTAAATGATATTCACGTTCATGTCGGAACCACGTCCTTTACACGGATTGAATGTTTTTGAGCTTCTGTAAATGTTAAAACTTCTGTGATACATGAAACATTTTATTGTTGTCCCTCTCTTCTATATCGCCCTCTCTGCCTCTCAGGTGAGATCTCAGCCATCGTAGTGGGCTCGCTGTGTGGCTGTATCGGCCTGGGTGTGATCGCCTGGTTCGTGGTGAAAACGATTCGGTGAGAAATCCCAAACTAGCTCTTTGTTTTTTATGAGCGTCTAAACGAAGTCGGGGGCTAAACTCTCTACGTGCTCAGTTCCACACACTCACTTGCTTATAACATGCTCCATCTCACTTTAAGACTGCAAAATCTTTACTGGAAGCCTATAGGATTTTCAGCTTTTCAGTATTATCCATTCTTACGCTACCTTCTACCCACTGAGGGGTCGGGTTGTGCAGTGGAGTCTTTATTACATGAGCCACAAAAAGAAAAAAAAAGCTTTCAGTAAATCTGAACCACTCACTCAGAAACAAACAGCCGGCACAGGAGTCCAAGTTAATAACATGAAGCACTTTGCCAGAGTCAGCAGCAGGGACGTAGCATCAAATTCTGGGCCCTGTGCACAAGCAGTGCCCATGGGTCCCTCTCAAACACTTCCTCAGTGTTCCTCAGATTTCATATAATCATAAAAACTATTTGGTATTGTATGTTTCTAAAGGATATGACAAACAAGGTCAACACTAGATGGAACTGCCTTTAGTCTCTTATTCTAATTAGGCATTAGCCAAACATAGGCCACATGTTTTGATAACAGTTGGTGCTGCTAAACACATTAACACATTACAGTATAAATAGCTAAAAAAGTCCACAGAGGATGAGGGGTCTGTTGCTGCATCTCCCTCTGTGAGTTTCTGAAACTGAGTGCCATGCGTTTCACAAGTTAACTTTGCTACTAATTTGATGCCTATCCTTATGAACCTATGAGAACGGAGCCTACTAAGTTAGTTAAATTTATTTTTTGAATTAGAATACGAATGCAGGGCGGCACGGTGGCGCAGCAGGTAGGTGTCGCAGTCACACAGCTCCAGGGACCTGGAGGTTGTGGGTTCGATTCCCGCTCCGGGTGACTGTCTGTGAGGAGTGTGGTGTGTTCTCTCTGTGTCTGCGTGGGTTTCCTCCGGGTGACTGTCTGTGAGGAGTGTGGTGTGTTCTCTCTGTGTCTGCGTGGGTTTCCTCCGGGTGACTGTCTGTGAGGAGTGTGGTGTGTTCTCTCTGTGTCTGCGTGGGTTTCCTCCGGGTGACTGTCTGTGAGGAGTGTGGTGTGTTCTCCCTGTGTCTGCGTGGGTTTCCTCCGGGTCACTGTCTGTGAGGTGTGTAGTGTGTTCTCCCTGTGTCTGCGTGGGTTTCCTCCAGGTGACTGTCTGTGAGGAGTGTAGTGTGTTCTCCCTGTGTGAAAAGTGTCCGTAGGTGTGAGCGGTGCCCTGTGAAGGACTGGCGCCCCCTCCAGGGTGTATTCCTGCCTTGCGCCCAATGATTCCAGGTAGGGTCTGGACCCACTGCGACCCTGAACTGGATAAGGGTTACAGATAATGAATGAATGAATTCAGAAGGGTAGTAAACAATTTTGGACACTAACTCATGCAGGTTTTTTATTAAACAACGCAGTGGATTGTGGGTAATCAGCTAGTGTACATGAGTTGTACACTACTTTTTGTGGTGCGTTGTGGTATTGTTTGAGTACACTGAAAGTTGTCCACTGCGTATTCGGACACTACTACAAAATTCCGGAAACCAAACAATCGTGCACTGTATAGTGAATAGGGCCCAGTTTCAGACACAGCGTGTGCTTTACCCACGGTTTGGAAACCACAGCTGGATAAAAGTAACTTTGTGTTTATTAACGTCAGTACACACAGCTCCAGAGTCCTGTGTTCAATCCTCACCTCGGGTCATTGTGTGTGAGGAGTGAGGTGTGTTCTCGCTGTGTCTGCGTGGGTTTCCTCCCACAGTCCAAACACACGTTGTTAGGGGGAGTGCCTGTGTGACAACGTACATGTGTGAGTGCGTGAGTGACTAGATGAGTGTATGCTGCCCCGTGATGGTCTGGAGCCCTGCTGAGGGTGTGTTCCTGTCTTGTGCCCGATGACTCTGAGAAGGTTCCGGACCCACCACGACCCTGATCATGATGAAGCATTTACAGAAGATGAAAGAGTGAATAAAATCAGTACTTCCAGCATTTGCTGAGGACCTTCAGGATATTCACGTAGCAGAGGATCATGGGAACAGAGTAAATATGTGCATAAATGTGTGAGTCTTTGTGAATTCAGAGCTGACGGCCACTGGCTTACTGTAAGTCATGTGTAAGCACCTGGTTCATTACTGAACTCTTAAAGAATCCTGGCTGTGTCTCGATGTGTTTGAGGGTTTACAAACCTAAGAAGGTTTAAGTGGCCTCCTATTGCCATGGATCAGGACCTGGCAAATCCATAGGGGACCCTGGTAGTAGCAGCTATGGTGTTAATGCAGATTACCAGCAAACCCTGCAGCTGTTGATGTTTAATCTTTAAAAACCCTAATATTACTAATATACACATGCTCTCACATCAAATTATTATTATTATTATTATTATTATCGTTACACTTATATAGCGCCTTTCTAGACACCCAAGGACGCTTTACAATCTACACTGCTCAGAACACTCAATTCACACACACTGGCGAGAAGCGGCAGCCAAACGCGCACAGCGTACTCTCAACCAGTGACTGTCTGTGAGGAGTGTGGTGTGTTCTCCCTGTGTCTGCGTGGGTTTCCTCCAGGTGACTGTCTGTGAGGAGTGTGGTGTGTTCTCCCTGTGTCTGCGTGGGTTTCCTCCGGGTGACTGTCTGTGAGGAGTGTGGTGTGTTCTCCCTGTGTCTGTGTGGGTTTCCTCCGGGTGACTGTCTGTGAGGAGTGTGGTGTGTTCTCTCTGTGTCTGCGTGGGTTTCCTCCGGGTGACTGTCTGTGAGGAGTGTGGTGTGTTCTCTCTGTGTCTGCGTGGGTTTCCTCCGGGTGCTCCTGTTTCCTCCCACACTTCAAAAACACATGTTGGTAGTGTGTAAAAGATATTCTGACATTATCTCTCAGCATGTAAAAGTTCTCAATGAGAAATGTAGTCAGTATTTTCTATTGGAGTCTTTTGCACACTGCCAGTGGAGTGGGACGGTGGGATTGTATTGTGAAGGGACTTAGCAGATGCAGCAAAAACTTAATTTTATTCTCAAGCAAAGTATTCCACAAAAATACAGTCGATCAGCTCTTGTCACAATTTTATATCAAAAGAAAAAAAAAATTACAGCTCATTATAACTGCCGGTGCCTGTATGTGTGTGTGTGTGTGTGTGTGTGTGTGTGTGTGTGTGTTTTATGTGTCAGACGGATGCAGAGGGCATCTTGTTACTATATTTTAGATTGTGGTTAAATAGTATTTTTCATACTAAAGGGTGCTGTGATCGAAAAATGGTTGAGAAATGATCTATTAAACTCTGTCCTCCACTTTAAATCTCCTCCTCTTTACAATCATTAATGCACATCCAGATATTAACACGTAATGCAAGACTGAATATATATTGTGATATCACATGCAGTAGATTGTGTGTTGAATCAAACACAGTATCATGTTGAAACTGTCACTGCTCATGTTCATCTGTGGCTGATTTGTCTTTGATCTCCTGATTGTATCCCTCGGTCACACGGCAGCTCCACGTCGAGCTGGGACGTCCTGCCCAGTGTCCGACCACCTGCCCAGCCCAGGTTACTTTTATTTCAATCACCTTCTGTATAACTCTTTCAGTCTCTTTTAATTTTCCCTCACGACCCGCCCTGCAGCGCCCCACACCCCGAACCCCCGTAGCCTGATTTCCCACTCACACCTCACACTCCTGCTGCACTTTCGGAATGTATACAGTGGCCTTTACGCACAGAACATGATTTATTTGTGTGGTTTATTGTGACAACTGTAACTGAACACTGGAAAGGTGACTTAGCTGATGGTATCTTCAGCCAAACGGGATCTTTCAGAGCAAAAATGCAACATTATTTTATTTGCCCTCTGCTTTTTGCAAACTTTGCTAATGTCAAAACTCACCGACCAATAATATTTGACTCTGTTGTTGGCATAGCAACAAACAACCAATCAGCTTATTGTAGGGGTTCGGCACTGACTTCCTGTGAACTGAGGATGAAATGAACGTTAGCCAAATTAGCACCAAAATGGATGTCATGTTTATATTAATCAAGACCAAGATAAGACCAAGGATAAAACAAATATTGGAGCTAAAACAACTCATCTTAATGTTATTGTTTTAGGATTAGCATTTCTGATCATGTTTTACTAGGTTTGACATTGTGCTGAGAGCCACCTTCCTGAGGATCAATATTAAACAGTGGTACATAGTGTGTATCTCAGTGACACATTCCCCAGTCAGTTCACGATGTCTTTCCCAGTAAACAAGGAACGTCCCTGGACGTTCAAAATAGGTCTAAAAGTAGCCTGTTAGTCAAGGACATATTTTAAACGTCAATGGACGTCCAAAATCCATCTTAGTTAAGTGGTGACCAATTAATAACGACAGTGGACGTCCAAAATACGTCTAACAGTCGTCTTTTCAATGTCTGTGTTTGGACGTCTTTTCAACTTTCATTTTCAACCTTAAGAGAACGTTGATTAAACGGCAGTCATTACGTTATTTCAACGTTGAATCAACGGCTAATTGTTTACTGGGTCGTCTCATTGGAGGTTTGATTTGAGGGTTTTTTTTTCTCAATTTGACTGAAGAAATAGTTTTTAGAGGCTGTTGGCCACTGGATTTCCCACTGGGCCAAATGTATTTGAAACAAACAAGAAAACAACAAAGATGATACCAACTGTTGTACGACGGCATGAGCTTTATAACTGGTTTTAGTGGACACTATTTTGTCCACTTGTTTTGCCAGAATATAAGCCAGGATTCCTATAAAAGGGTTTGAAATTGTTCATCAAACCTTCATTAAGACTATACACACCCATTCACTCTGCCCATTTTTTACTTGTCTTTTTTATTTACAATTACTTTTTTCATCCCCATAGTTTCCACACATCCTTTCCTTAAAAGTCTTTAGTCGAGTGATGTTTGGACCGGTTTGTAGAACTGAAACAGGTAGCATAGTTAGGGTGACCAGATCTGAGGTGGTGAAAAAAAGGATACGTCTCCGTGCGGAGGGGGGGGGTGGATGACTACTGACGTGCAGACTGACCAATTAAATGTTTACAGAGAAGGTTATCGACCAATAATGGTAGCTCTACAGTCAGACCGTCCAATCAGAAGATTTTAGGCTACTTCACCACTCCCCCTTCTCACTCAAGCGAACCAATCGGAGTAGGGGAGGGCGGGACTAGTTTGTGAACGAAACGCTTCTCGAAGTTCTATGTAAACTCTAGAAAAACAAAATCCCGGACGTTTGTGGAATTCCGCCCGGACATTTTTTTAAGTCTAAAAAAGAGGACATGTCCGGGTAAAAGAGGATGTCTGGTCACCGTAGCATAGTACCACCATTAATCTGCCATTAAACCCCTGGTCAGAAATCACAAAGCTGTTGACTACTCTTCGTTTACCGTCAGAAACGGAAGCACGGTGAATAAACTAACACAAATATTTTACATTTAATAACCACACTGTTTTTGTGTGTGTTTGCCCCAGAGGTAAATTGTAGTAGTAAAGCGTGATCTTAAAACACAATAAAAATAAAGGAAAAAAAGCATCTCTCCATTGAGGCTAATTACTGTTAGCACCCCTGTGGAATCCTAATGGCACGACTTAAACAGATTAACGTTAAACAGACATTTGAGTGCTGTAAAATACACTCCACATTCTTTATATATGTTTATATATCATCGCTGTCCGATTAAAGACATGTATCACTCCTGTTTACAGGAGAGGGAACAAACCTTCTCAACTTTCAATAGAAGTCGATGTGAAAGGATGTCATTTTCCGTTCGTCATTAAAATGTACACATAATGTGAATCTGCTGGGTTCAAAAATTAAAATGGAGATGCGTGTTTTTCTTTGGAGAATGACGATATGCTTGTAACAGAAGCTAACATTTACCTTAAACACTGAACTATCACATGACTGAGATCAACCGTCTTTCATTTCTAACAACTGACAGAAATGTGATGTCATCACTCAGACTCAGACTCGGACTTTAAGAGTGATGTATATTTTTCACTAAGTTTGGTTTCAACTTATGAAAATATAAATCAAATTGATTTAATTTCTTATTTTGTTAGTGATAATCTGAGAAGTTAGGCCCTCGGTCCAGCGTCTGAACTCCTATCCAGTGTGGAAGCTTAAAATTTTGACCATGATATTTCTAGCTTTGAGATCAAATACAACACATAATTTTATATAAAAAGAAAGTTAAATGACAGACATTTATTAATTAATTCATTGTCTGTAACCTTTATCCAGTTCAGGGTCGCGGTGGGTCCAGAGCCTACCTGGAATCATTGGGCGCAAGGCAGGAATACACCCTGGAGGGGGCGCCAGTCCTTCACAGGGCAACACACACACTCACACCTACAGACACTTTTGAGTAGCAAACCCACCTACCAACGTGTGTTTTTGGACTGTGGGAGGAAACTGGAGCACCCGGAGGAAACCCACGCAGACACAGAGAGAACACACCACACTCCTCACAGACAGTCACCTGGAGGAAACCCAAACAGACACAGGGAGAACACACCACACTTCTTACAGACAGCCACCCGGAGGAAATCCAAACAGACACAGGGAGAACACACCACACTTCTCACAGACAGTCACCCGGAGGAAACCCACGCAGACACAGGGAGAACACACCACACTCCTCACAGACAGTCACCTGGAGGAAACCCAAACAGACACAGGGAGAACACACCACACTCCTCACAGACAGTCACCCGGAGGAAACCCACGCAGACACAGGGAGAAAACACCACACTCCTCACAGACAGTCACCCTGAGGAAACCCAAACAGACACAGGGAGAAAACACCACACTCCTCACAGACAGTCACCCTGAGGAAATCCAAACAGACACAGGGAGAACACACCACACTTCTCACAGACAGTCACCCGGAGGAAACCCACGCAGACACAGGGAGAAAACACCACACTCCTCACAGACAGTCACCCTGAGGAAACCCAAACAGACACAGGGAGAACACATCAAACTCCTCACAGACAGTCACCCGGGGGAAACCCTAACAGACACAGGGAGAACACACCACACTCCTCACAGACAGTCACCTGGAGGAAACCCACGCAGACACAGGGAGAACACACCACACTCCTCACAGACAGTCACCCAGAGGAAACCCACACAGACACAGAGAGAACACACCACACTCCTCACAGACAGTCACCTGGAGGAAATCCAAACAGACACAGAGAGAACACACCACACTCCTCACAGACAGTCACCCGGAGGAAACCCGCGCAGACACAGGGAGAACACACCACACTCCTCACAGACAGTCACCTGGAGGAAATCCAAACAGACACAGAGAGAACACACCACACTCCTCACAGACAGTCACCCGGAGGAAACCCGCGCAGACACAGGGAGAACACACCACACTACTCACAGACAGTCACACGGAGGAAACCCACACAGACACAGGGAGAACACACCACACTCCTCACAGACAGTCACCCGGAGTGTTCTGCCAGTGTCCGCGTGGGTTTTCTATGGGTGACTGTCTGTGAGGAGTGTGGTGTGTTCTCTCTGTGTCTGTGTGGGTTTCCTCTGGGTGCTCCGGTTTCCTCCCACAGTCCAAAAACACACGTTGGTAGGTGGATTGGTGACTCAAAAAACTGTCCATAAGTGTGAGTGAATGTATGTGTCGCCCTGTGAAGGACTGGCGCCCCCTCCAGGGTGTATTCCTGCCTTGCGCCCAATGATTCCAGGTAGGCTCTGGACCCACTGCGACCCTGAACTGGATAAGGGTTACAGATAATGAATGAATGAATGAATGAGTATGTTCTATGTCACTTTGAAAGAGGTACGTACACTGAGAATGCTAATGAGATTTCACACATCTCCGGTCAAATTACACCCAGCAATGTTCAACGACTCTTCAACTAAAGGACTGTGTCCACCACAGTTGGGCTGCACGAACACATGAATGAAACCGTGCGGTTAGTTAAAAGAACAGTAGGTTCCCTGTAGGTCCCTGTAATAGGGAGAACAGAGCCTCTGTTGTTGCTATTCCAGGCTCAGAGCTGCAGAAACTACACTATGTAACTTTAGGAGAGGGGGGTAGAAAAGAGATTAACAGGTCAGATAAACACAGAAGAGTCACATAACTGTGCTACATACCAGATACCTTCAGAACCTGATGACTAGAAATTTAAAAGCATTGCCATGCATGTTTTTAACCTATGACGCTTTATAATTTGTAAAATTTCAATAATAAAACCATCAGGGAACTGCTGTGATTTCTGGCTAGGTATTCAACACTGTCAGCTTTATTCAGGTCAATGTCTCCCCCTACTGTTACAATATCAAACATGTGACACTACACATCACCCTGGAGAGGGTCACCTATCCCTACCCCATTGTTTTACCACCTGATGTTATTTGTATTTTTCCCCCTCTGCAGAAATAAGGACGTGGCAAAGGACTTTAAACAGGACATGGCTCTGAAGATGACCTTCGATCCTGAAAAAAAGGAGGAGACCGTACCTCAGTCTGAACCCTGATGTTTCGATTCTGAAATTGAATTTGCCCCTTTTACTTGTCCCTTTTCATTGGTTTATTCATTCATTCTCTCTTCAACTCCTCTTTCCCTTATTTGATCTACTCTCTGGCCTTTTATTCTAACCTCTACCCTACTTTTCAATCCCTCGTCCATCACAGGTTTGATGTGCAGCTGGGTGTGTGTGTGTGTGTATCTCTTTTGCAGTATTACACCGATGCCCAGTACTTGTTTATTATGGTGAGATTCCCTTCTTTTTGTTGAGATGTTTAATGAATTCTAGAGAGAAGGATATTCTTGGTTTGCGTTTGACCTAAATGTATGTACATATTGTCTTCCAGCAATAAACAAATGATATGTCTGATGTGTGCCAGGTGTGTTTTATTAAAGCACATTGTACTACTTTGTTGTTTGTAAACTTTTTATTCAGAAAGGTCGCCCTCTGATGAATACGTCATTTTTTAAATCTTTTTTACTGAATGATGAATTTAATGAGACTAAATCAGCAGGGAGATAGAGTTCCAGGCTCCTGGGGTTGTGGGTGGAAGCCCTGCCTCAGGTGACTGTCTGTGAGGAGTGTGGGGTTTTCTCGGTCTCTGCAAGGGTTTCTTCCGGGTGCTCCGGCTTCCTCCCACTGTCTAAAAACACACTAGTAGGTGGATTGACTATTCAAACGTTTAAAAAAAAAGTGGTGTATCTTAGGGTGACCAGACGAACTCTTTTCGGGGCCTAAAAAATGCGTCCAGCCTGGATTCCAAAACTGTCCGGGATTTTCCCGCCCACAGTCTTCCCCCTGTCCCAATTCTTACAAAAAAGCCCTAATCCCTTTCTTGAAGTGTGCACTTTGATGACGTATTTTTAGGTGAGCCAAAAGGGCGCGACGGGATCAAGTATTCAAGGGGGCGGAGCTCAGAGCGGAAATGGGACACACTTCGCCGCGCGCACTTTCTTATTCTCACTTCACTTTAATCCGAGCTCCGCTCCACATCAATGTTTTACTGGAGCCTCGAGCTGAAATGTGTTGAAAGTTGTTAAGGTCATTTATCGTAGTCTCTTCCTCGTATTTGAAAACGTTTCAGTGTCACACGAGCCTTTCACTTTCTGCTCTACGTTTGAAAATAACTGAAAGTCCTCACTTCTGTCCCCATAACGACACAAATACACGGACACCCCCGACCGTTACTGACTCTCTGACGAGTTAATCCAGTTACATCTGCGCCGTGTTTCTGTTTAACATTAACTTTAGAATAAAACAGGCCATTCACTCATTAAATCCGGAACAGGGGAGAGACTGAGTTATAGCTCTCACACACAGCACGTTTTATCAGACAGACCCTATAAAATATGAATTATGTGAGGATCCTAGCAATGCTCTGATCCTTTATCAAGACTGCGTTACTTCTGTTAGTTCATGTCAGTTTCTGTCATGACCCTGAGTTTTCTGTGTAAACAAGTCGCTTTAATACAGGACTTCAGCTTTGAAGTGTGGTATGAACAGAAAATAACAGTTTTTCAATGATAATAAACTGTCAAGAAATGACAAAAATGTTAATTTATTATTTTTGTTTAGGACCAAATGTTGAATGAAAAGGAATCTGTCTAAAAAGGTATTTGTTTTTTATTTATCTTAACAGCATAGTTGCATATTTATGGAAGCATTTGTGCTGCCAATCTGCCCTCACTGCTGTTTCTGATCCACTTGTAGCAGCACAACACACTGTGGTGAGGTTCCACCGCCCAAATCATACCTGCTCTGTGGGGGTCCTGAGCATTAAAGGTTAAGCACCAGCTCTATGAAAGTGTCAAACAAATAAATACAGTGGAGTTTGAGTTCCTAACTTGTGTTTATTGATCGTCAGAAAACATGTTATTTCTTACTAATTGAAGGAATAAGGTTTAAAAGACCGTTGGTCCCCCCCCCCCACGGTGTTGGGAAACTCTAATAGGCGTCTTGCCTGTGACGTAGATGGTGGACAACACTCTAGAAGCTGCACTTAATTTAATGCAGAATGAGGAAAAGGTGTGTTGTTTTTGGCTGCAATCATTCAATGTACAGTGGGACATCTGTGAACAAATGGCCCAAAGATCCCAAAATATCCAGAAAATGGACTAAATCTGTCCACTTTAAACGGGCACTTTGGAAAGGACCCTCCGCTCACTCCGTTATCTGTAGCTCATTTCACTGGCGCTTTTCCAACAATATGGGCATGTAAGGACACCAACGAAAGATGTTCAAGAGCCTCTGTAACATGGAGGTAAACAGGGTAAGGACACTCACTTCGCCTGTTTTAGTTGGTGTTAGTTAACGTTAGCTTGACTCGCTAAACTCGGTGTCTCAGATTATACTCGGCTACGTAGCTGCATTACGGAGGTTTATGGTGTCGGATGAATTCGAGTTCGACTTCGATCACATTTACAAGAATAACGGTACCTCTACATTTGAGTTTAGCTTATTGCTAGGCTATTGTCATGAATAATGTTGGTTATTTAGCTAGATACTGTCATAACAGTCAGTCATAACGGTGTTTTACCGCGGCGTTGTTCAGCTGTTGTCCACCAGTGACGTCACAGTCGCGTTCGAGAATTTCCGTAGAGAGCTCGGGTTTTTCCGTCAGTTTAATAAAATTCTCAGTTTTAAAGCAAATTAAGCAGCTATTTGCATTTTAATTCATACTTATATCTGTCAGTAACTACAATAATGTCAAATATTCATGGAGGTCCATTAAATGGTGCTTAGCCTTTAAGAACAGAATTAAAGTTCGGCTTTCAAAGTATGCACAGTAATAAAATAGACTACATTCTGTGATTTTTAAAACTACAACGTGCTACCTTAGGGTCAGTGGAGCCAATGAAATGGCTAATGAATGTAGAAACCAGTCCGTTTGCCCGTTTTCTATTGTTGTAGTGTGCGCTGTTCTCCATTTCACGAAATGGCGGCGCTGTAGTTTTTGTCCTCCAGTGAAATCCTCGGCACAAACATCCGGCGGTTTGTCGCTGCGGTGCCGCGCAGCACTGGGGGAAGACACTGAAAGAAATGGATGAGTTAAAACTAGTAAAAACAGCCCGGTTAATTCTTAAACAACTCCACTTTACACCCGGAACGGTTTAACGGGAACTCCCAGTCTCTCACAGGATCGGCCTTAAATCAGTGTTTGTCCACAGTTTAACGGTCGCGGTCTCAGTTGCGGATAATTTACGGAGTCAACTTCTGTCAGGATAAAAACATAGCTCTTCAGCTTCTCCAAAACACACTCAATGTTTCTATTTCCCTGAGGAGTTTACCGTTTCTCCGTCTGGACCTGAAGACTTTCCCTCATCATGAACCGAAAGAAGGACAAAGGCTTTGAGAGTCCTCGACCTTATAAACTATAAGTATCTAAAATACAACAGTAACAGTGTCAATCGTACATTTACACTGCGAGTCTGTGTTTAACGGTGTCTTTTGTCCTATAACACAACCCACCAGGTGGTCTGCATCAACAACATCAACTTTCAGAGGAAGTCCGTCATTGTAAGTTCTTTCATTTTCTCTTTGTATGTTTTTGTTTTGTATTCACCGAGGTTCCCACGAGTTACCGTGTTCCCCAGTTCTCTAGATGTGCTCTCTCAGGGTCCCGCGTCCCCAAATTCTACATACACACCACATCTGTGTCACCTGCTGTCAGCAGCCCCACGCAACAGCTCCTGGATATTTGATGGGACCTTTACTAAAGTCTTCTAATACCTATACAGACTCTAAGGCTTCTTCTACCTGTAGTTTTAGAAGAAATCACTGGTGTTTATAATTTGTTCGAACCAGAGGAGGATGAGCCACTGTCAACCTTTGGCTTCATCACCTGTGGATATTAATTCTGACACCACCAGGCTGTAAAAAGCACAATACAAATACATTTTACTTCTATATGCTTATGATTATATGTGCTTACCTGGTGTCCTGTGTTCCCCCGTTCCTCACATGCGCTCTCCCAGGGATATACATGTCCCTCATAGGGTCCAGTGTTCTCTCTAGATCCCGTGTTCCCCGGCTCTGTATATAGCACACATAGTAAACTGTGAAAAACAAAGACAGAGAAACAGAACCTCCAGCTCTGTATGTGCTTAATACATGATCTATAGTGAGAACCCCTGGTTCTCTGCGCTCCAGCAGTGCCACATAAGTAAAATGATAAACATTGGCCTTGGAGTGTTTGTGTTTATAGAGTTGTTTTGAAGCATTCTGCGATAGAAAACTGGATAATAGTTGCACGTTACCCCTTAAATATAAACTCTAGGTGGTTTCCTAGACATAGATCAATCATAGGATTAATTATATCCTCCTTTCATTGGAAAATCACAGTTCAAAAAGCGGTGTAGTCCAGGACTAGGCTTAATCCTTAATCCTAGGTCTGGGAAACAACACCTAGGTTTATTTGACCTCATTTAAAATAATATATTTCCTATTTGTAAGTCTTAATATAAGGAATGTATCATGATTTGGCGTTTCTTAATGGTAACTTTGCGTCTGATAATCAGTATAAACATAGGTAAACTGTGTTTACATGGTTGATGTATTGTAGTATAATATATTTGTTTATTTATTAATGTATTGAGAAAATAACGGACAATTAAAATGCACAAAAATGTCATTGATTGTGGTAATGCTTTACACTGTCTTTAGTTTATACATGTGGTTATTTGTGCCTGGGCCAGGGCTTTGTGGAGCTGACTCTGTTCCCTACTGTGGTGAACCTCAACCGCATCAAACTCAACAGCAAGCAGTGCAGGATTTACAGAGTGAGAGTGAATGACTTAGAGGCACCATTCATTTATAATGACCCCACTCTGGAGGTCTGCCACCATGAGTCCAAGCAGTGAGTCTTTTCTTTTACGAAATTCCATACCTCTGTTTTAAT
Organism: Hoplias malabaricus; assembly: GCF_029633855.1. Lineage (NCBI taxonomy): Eukaryota > Metazoa > Chordata > Actinopteri > Characiformes > Erythrinidae > Hoplias > Hoplias malabaricus. The sequence continues at coordinate 41,649,997 of NC_089809.1, forward strand.
TTGCAGCTTCTCCACGTTGCTGTTGTATTTCATACCCTAATATATTTAACCTGAAACCCTTGCAGTGTCTTTCTCTTGGTTTGAATGGTAATGTTAGTCAATGTGAATATTCAGTTTAAGTTTATTGACTTGATGTTGTATGTGCACCTTGTAGGCGGAACCTGAACTATTTCTCCAGCGCCTACACTGCAGCAGTCAGTGCTGTGGACCCAGACGCTGGGAATGGAGAGCTTTCCATTAAAGTCCCTTCGGAGATCTGGAAACAGGGGGATGGTGAGTTTGATTGCCTGATGCCCACTAAACACTGCGCAATATTAGCAGGCTTATACAGCTACTGTATGTCAGACTAAGGGCTGTGTTGTTTTGTATCATTTGCATTAATATCGATATAAGCTTTAAAATGTTAATAACAATATAAATAAAATCCATATCCTGATAATAGCAATATTCTCGCTCATTTACGCAATGATGTCAAGCATTCATTCATTCATTCATTGTCTGTAAGCGCTTATCAAGTTCAGGGTCGCGGTGGGTCCAGAGCCTACCTGGAATCATTGGGCGCAAGGCGGGAATACACCCTGGAGGGGGCGCCAGTCCTTCACAAGGCAACACAGACACACACACACACACACACACACACACACACTCACACATTCACTTTTGAGTCGCCAATCCACCTACCAGTGTGTGTTTTTGGAATGTGGGAGAAAACCGGAGCACCCGGAGGAAACCCACGCAGACACTGGGAGAACACACCACACTCCTCACAGACAGTCACCTGGAGGAAACCCACACAGACACAGGGAGAACACACCACACTCCTCCCAGACAGTCACCCGGAGGAAACCCACGCAGACACAGGGAGAACACACCACACTCCTCACAGACAGTCACCTGGAGGAAACCCACACAGACACGGGGAGAAGACACCACACTCCTCACAGACAGTCACCCGGAGGAAACCCACGCAGACACAGGGAGAACACACCACACTCCTCACAGACAGTCACCCGGAGCGGGAATTGATCCTACAACCTCCAGGCCCCTGGAGCTGTGTGACTGCGACACTACCTGCTGCAACACCCATGACGTCAAGCAATTACCCATAATATGGGGTACATTAAGTGTGTTTATTGAAGGAATTTCTTCCAATAACGGGAGTATCTTGAGTAGTGTGGAGGTGGTATAGCTTTATCAGAAATACACCAAAAAATGTATTTTCTTGTCATAGTCTGTCCTTGAAATATATATATTTTTCAGAGTTATATCATCAATCATAACATTATCGCAAAATATATCGTGATATTATTTTAGGGCCATATCACCCACCCCTAAACACACTACATCAAATGAAGATGAAGATTCATGTCATACTGAATAATCAAAGACCAATCAAAGTTGATGCTGATTACAGTGTCTGTGTGTGTGTGTGTGCGCAGAGATGAAAGTGCTGAAGGTGTATATTGAGTTTTCCCTCGATCAGCCAAAGGGAGGTCTCCATTTCGTCGTACCTGATGTGGAGGGCAGCATGGCGGAGAGAGGAGCTCATGCTTTCACCTTCGGATACCAGAATTCCACTCGGTGAGTGCCGTGTGGAACAGATACAGTCGTTGTTTGAAGGTTATGGAGGCTGTCATAGTTTAGTGATTAACCTGCTCAAACACAACCTAAACCTGGTAAATAACTGCCTGTCTGAGTTAGAGGTCACAGCACTGCATTTTGCAACAGAGAGGCACTACAGGACAGAACCTGGACAGCACTGAACTAATGCTGCTGGACAAAATACTATGGGGGTGAGGAGTTCTCCATGTCATTAGGACATCATAACGGTCACTGGTACCTTTCAATGGTAGAAATCATTAGTGACAACAGTCCGTGCAAATACTACTCCACTCTGTTTGTGTGTTACTAAGGCATTATACAGCTTTTTAAAATAAAACTCACTCAGTCTGGACACGAATATCCTTGCTGTCCGATTAAATACATGCAGCTCCATTACATCATTTGAACACAGTACTTGTCCTTCACTCTGTGTAAACAACTATATTTCTCAAAGCTCTCGTGCTTATGTGTCTGTGTCTGTGTGATTGACCCCAGGTTCTGGTTTCCGTGCGTGGACTCGTACTCGGAGCTGTGCACTTGGAAGCTGGAGTTCACCGTGGACGCCTCCATGGTGGCTGTTTCCTGTGGAGACTTGATTGAAACGGTCTACACTCATGACATGCGCAAGAAGACCTACCACTACTTGTTGCCCATCCCCACAGCAGCCCCCAACATTTCTCTGGCCGTGGGACCCTTCGAGATCCTTGTGGATCCTTACATGCATGAGGTTGGTGTTACCCCAGAGCTTTAAAACATCATGCTGCCAGTGCAGGAGATTAGTTGAGGAACATGCAATTGATAGCACATTAATATTATGAATTGTCCACAAGATGGCGATGTTCAACACTCAGAATGCGGGAGATCAGTGGGTTTCACTGCCCTCCCTGAATGCTGTGATGTTCTTCCTGCTCTTAAACTCACAGATGTTCTAAGGAGAGATGGAGAACCGCTGCTATAGATCTTGTTTACATATTTGAAGGCCAGGAACACGTCACCTGTAATTTGCTAGTGTCCATTGGTTTTATTTTCATTGATACAGATGCAGTTCTAACACCTAGGTAATAGGAAAACGTGGAATTAGGCAGCATATAAAATGGGGGAAGCTGTGGCTTGAAGGTTAGAGAGGTGAGCTTGAGACTGGAGGGCCACCAGTTTAGGGACCTCTTAGTCATCGCAAGGCACTTAACGCCCAAACTGCTGCCTGGGCGCTATGGCTGGCAGCCCACTGCGTCAGCTGTGGGTGTGTTCTCACTGCCCCTAGTGTGTGTGGCTAAACACTTTGTGTGTGTGTGTTCACTACCTCAGATGGATAAAATCCAGAGGGAAACATTTCCCAAAGGGCATTAATGAGGGAACTCTTCTTTTTCTTTTAAATAGTGTACACAATGCAACAAACTCTCACTGGATTCATGCTGCTGTTGATGAAAGTCATTAATGGTTTTTATTAATATTCCAGCTGTCTTGGTATGAGAGAGCTATTGGTAGGTCACAAAAGGCTTCATTTTAATTGTCCAATGGATTGTTGTGATACTAAGGTCACCCCTGTCTTAGCAAACTAATGAGACGTTTTAACTTGTTTTTCCAAAGGTAATTGTTTTCAAACATTTTTGTAATTGTAACACAGGTCTGTGCTTACGTTTGTGCACGACGTACCTGTAACTGAAGTTTATTTATGTGCTTATTTATTTATAAATTCCCAGGTCACTCATTTTTGCCTGCCCCAGCTGCTGCCCCTTCTAAAGCATTCCATGTCTTTCCTACACGAGATCTTTGAGTTTTACGAGGAGATTCTCACGTGCCGTTATCCGTACTCCTGCTTCAAGACAGTCTTTGTAGATGAGGCCTATGTACAGCTGTCCTCCTATGCATCCATGAGCATCTTCAGGTGAGCTGGATAAAGTCCTCTTCTCTGTACGTTATCTTTTGGCAGAAGGTTTGTTAACTTTTTAATATACCATCATAATTTATACTGCTGTGAGACTCCTCGTCATCATAATGTTTTTTTATTCATTCATCTATCCATCCATTATCTGTAACCGCTTATCCAGTTCAGGGTCGTGGTCCAGAGCCTACCTGGAATCATTGGACGCAAGGCAGCAATACACCCTGGAGGGGGCGCCAGTCCTTCACAGGGCAACACAGACACACACATTCACTCACACACTCACACCTACGGACGCTTTTGAATCACCAATCCACCTACCAACGTGTGTTTTTGGACTGTGGGATGAAACCGGAGCACCTGGAGGAAACCCACGCAGACACAGGGAGAACACACCACACTCCTCACAGACAGTCACCCGGAGGAAACCCACGCAGACACAGGGAGAACACACCACACTCCTCACAGACAGTCACCCGGAGGAAACCCATGCAGACACAGGGAGAACACACCACACTCCTCACAGACAGTCACCCGGAGGAAACCCACGCAGACACAGCTTGATGCCTTTAGTCTTGTGTGTCTGAGTTGAAATACTTTGCAGGACCTGACACACTCGTGTGAATGTGTGTGTGCATTTGTGTTTTTCCCTTTTCAGCACAAACCTGCTTCACAGTGGACTGATCATAGATCAGACTCCAATGACGCGCCGCTGCTTGGCACAGGCCTTGGCTCAGCAGTTCTTTGGCTGCTTCATCTCACGGATGTCTTGGTGAGTACTCTGTGTGTGGGTGTGGGTGTTTTAAATGTTCATTTATTTATTGAATTCCTTATTTTCTTGGTCAGCTCATGTGCTTTTCATTTTTTAACCCCAGCTCTGTCCATCCTGACCCCACAAGGTTTAAATCATGGTCATAAACAACATGTTTACTATCAGTCTGTCCTAACGGAACACTCTGTCCCCTTCTCCCTGCTATGTTTAAGATGTGTGTTTGTCTGTGTGTGTTGGGGACTGTCTCACCCCTTTGTAATCAATCTTCAGGCTGTTGAAACTTCACTGGAGGTGTCCAACGCTTTGATCCATACATACAATGCTCCCTCTTCTGTGTGCTAAACGTCCAAAACTCAAGTCAGATGTGAAGGCTTCAGTTCCACTTATTATTTTGTTATTCGGACGTGTGTATGAGCACAATTGGAAAACCGAACTTTGCTTTGATACTGAGAAGAGTTGCCTGCATGTAGTTAATTGTGTGGTTTAATGCTGTTCGACCCTGTAATTGGAGACAGCCCGTCAAAGTCCTTCAGCTCTGGCTTCTGGCGGGAAGCAGAGGAGAGGTTTTATGTTTTCTCCCCTGTATATCACATTGCGAGCTTATACCCATTTTACCACAATATGTCTAAGGGTCCAGGGGCATTCGTTTCCAGCTAGTATCACTCATGCACATTATGAAACGGTTCATTTTGTACCGGGGAGAACGGTTATTTGAGAGATGCTTTTGAATCTGTGTGACTCAATGTTTGGCTCTATTTTTGTTTATTTTACAATATTCAGTAAAGAGGCTGCATCTGCAATCAGTCGACTAGCGTTCACTGAGAGCTTTAATTTGGCAGTGGAGTGTAGTCCTGGCTTCCTCTGACAGTGAAAACGTTACACAGATTTGCTTCTGAAACATTACTGCTGTACTGACCTAGTTCACCTACGCCAGGGACACGCTACACGATTTTAGCCCTGATTTTCCAGTTGCCGAATGAAGCTTTTATATCCTTATCCCATTACTCATCCATATACATGAAGTCTTACATGTGGTTTCCTTCCAAATCAGTGCAAAACAATGTGTGTTGCTTGTCTCTGGGTATTTTGGAAGAAAAACAACACATGTCTCTTGCATGGCGTCTCATCAGTTCTTGCGTGTGTTTTCATGACAAAACATTTTTTTAGAGAGACACGCTGGATGTTCATCTTGGTGAAAGATCACATGATTCGTGACTCAGAGTTACCGTAAAGTGAAGTAGAGGAGAAGGCAAAAACACTGAAAGACTCCTGATTGATTAATTATGGCTTAAGTTGTATTGTCTTGAGAAGTACAGCGATCAGACGCCTGTGAAAGTCGTGTAGTGTTGGAAGTTGGAATTCATTCATTCATTATCTGTAACCCTTATCCAGTTCAGGGTCACAGTGGGTCCAGAGTCTACCCGGAATCATTGAGCACAAGGTGGGAACACACCCTGGAGGGGGTGCCAGTCCTTCACAGGGCAACACACACACTCACACATTCACTCACACACTCACACCTACGGACTCCTTTGAGTCGCCAATCCACCTACCAACGTGCGTTTTTGGACTGTGGGAGGAAACCGACGCAGACACAGAGAGAACACACCACACTCCTCACAGACAGTCACCTGGAGGAAACCCACGCAGATACAGGGAGCACACACCACACTCCTCAGAGACAGTCACCCGGAGGAAACCCACGCAGACACAGGGAGAACACACCACATTCCTCACAGACAGTCACCCGGAGGAAACCCACGCAGACACAGGGAGAACACACCACACTCCTCACAGACAGTCACCCGGAGGAAACCCACGCAGACACAGAGAGAACACACCACACTCCTCACAGACAGTCACCCGGAGGAAACCCACGCAGACACAGGGAGAACACACCACACTCCTCACAGACAGTCACCCGGAGGAAACCCACGCAGACACAGAGAGAACACACCACACTCCTCACAGACAGTCACCTGGAGGAAACCCACGCAGACACAGAGAGAACACACCACATTCCTCACAGACAGTCACCCGGAGGAAACCCACGCAGACACAGGGAGAACACACCACACTCCTCACAGACAGTCACCCTGAGGAAACCCACGCAGACACAGGGAGAACACACCACACTCCTCACAGACAGTCACCCTGAGGAAACCCACGCAGACACAGGGAGAACACACCACACTCCTCACAGACAGTCACCCGGAGGAAACCCACGCAGACACAGGGAGAACACACCACACTCCTCACAGACAGTCACCCGGAGGAAACCCACGCAGACACAGGGAGAACACACCACACTCCTCACAGACAGTCACCCGGAGGAAACCCACGCAGACACAGGGAGAACACACCACATTCCTCACAGACAGTCACCCGGAGGAAACCCACGCAGACACAGGGAGAACACACCACATTCCTCACAGACAGTCACCCGGAGGAAACCCACGCAGACACAGGGAGAACACACCACACTCCTCACAGACAGTCACCCGGAGGAAACCCACGCAGACACAGGGAGAACACGCCACACTCCTCACAGACAGTCACCCGGAGGAAACCCACGCAGACACAGGGAGAACACACCACACTCCTCACAGACAGTCACCCGGAGGAAACCCACGCAGACACAGGGAGAACACGCCACACTCCTCACAGACAGTCACCCGGAGGAAACCCACGCAGACACAGGGAGAACACACCACACTCCTCACAGACAGTCACCCGGAGGAAACCCACACGGACACGAAAAACACACCAACTCCTGGAAGTTGGAATAAAATAATATATTTAAATAAACTACCTCTCAACTTCATAGCATTGGTCAAACTGTTCTTTATTTTCAGGTTAAGAGTAAAAAGGTTTGCTCAGTTACAGCTTTAATTTAGTAGCGAGCGTTTAGGAGCTGATTGAGCGTGTGTGTGATTTTTACCCTGATGCTCAGACCCCGTATGCACTTGATCAGTTGGCCAGTTCACACTTGGTAACCAGGAGCATCTCTCTGTGGTATGTCATGTGTAGATCAGCTCCTAGTTTGTCAGAGGACAAACCATGCGTCTCCAATCATTAGTTTCTTCATCACAGCTTACGTTCAAATGTTCCGTATTGGGTGGGGTTTTGGTGTCGCCACGCTGCCACATCCATAACATCTGTCTAAAATGTGTCTTGGTAGTGTTTACACTTGTTTGTCCTTTGGATGTAACCCTGATACATCAAATGAACAGATGTGAACAAGGCCTGAGCTTGGCCCAATGTGATCTCATTGTGCTCTCAGCATTTACCTGGAATGCCCCATGTGTTACAGGCAGAGACTACGCTACACAGACATTCTGTTTGTTTTGTTTCCTAGGTCTGATGAGTGGGTCCTGAAGGGAATATCAGGCTACATTTTTGGTCTCTACTTGAAGAAGACTTTTGGAGTCAATGAATATCGTCACTGGATCAGAGAAGTAACTAAAGAAAGACAAACAGACAGCCTGCTTTGTTTTGCTGTACTTTTTCTTCAACTGCTTTGTGTTGATCTGTACTGCAGGAACTGGACAGGATTGTCGATTATGAGCTGAAGACAGGAGGCGTCCTGCTGCACCCCACTTTCACAGGAGGAAAGGAAAAGGACAAGTAAAGCTTATACCATGTTGTAAATTACAGTGTTTTCTTAGCAGAACTGACCACATGCACACGTGTGTGAAACGAAATCACGTAAGCTGGGCACCAAGCCGCGTTTGGATTAAAGTACAGAAATGCAGAGTCCTTGAACTTTTGCTGATTGTTAAAAACAGTTCTGTGAGTAGTTCTATTCATTTATCCCCATAAACCACTGGCAACACTTTAATAATTTCTCATAAATCAGTTACTGAAGTTGCTGAAGTAGATTTCTCAGAGCTGTTTGCATGTTACACCAACACTTACTCTTTCGTACATGAACTGTCAGTGTCCTGGCCAGGAAATAAGAGGTTGTGTTTTTTTCCCCGTTTTCTTTTTTAGCCCAACTCCCCACTTGCATTTCTCCATCAAACACCCCCACACTCTGTCCTGGGAGTACTACAGAATGTTCCAGTGCAAGGCCCACCTGGTCATGAGACTGATTGAGAACCGGATCAGCATGGAGTTCATGTTGCAGGTAACAGAACCAGATGCTTGATAATATTTTTTACTTAAAGAAGGACTCCAGGACTTTGAAACCAAATCTCAGCCTGCTTTATCTGTATCTTAAATCCAGTTACCACAAACAACATGTTAATACATTTACATCCTACTGCATGTCACACCACACAATGCTGCAACTGAAATCCTCATTAAACTGACTGACACCATAATTGGCAATGTAATCGGGCAATAAACACCAGTGTTCTGGCAGCGGATCCAGTATCTGTGTCATTCAGGAACTGGGAAAGCACTCTAAAAAGTAATAGACGTGTGCAAGGACCGTGTGTTCGAGTAAGGACGTTTTTATCTTGTGCATTCATGCTCCCTAAATCCTTCCATCTCTTCTCTACCGAATCGCCAAGCCCGAAATGCCTCGTTACGCATGCTATCAAAATAAGAGTCCCGATTTTCAAATTACTGTTAACTAAAACTGACATGGGCAGCATGGTGGCGCAGCAGGTAGGTGTCGCAGTCACAGCTCCAGGGGCCTGGAGGTTGTCGGTTCGATTTCCGTTCCGGGTGACTGTCTGTGAGGAGTGTGGTGTGTTCTCCCTGTGTCTGCGTGGGTTTCCTCCAGGTGACTGTCTGTGAGGAGTGTGGTGTGTTCTCCCTGTGTCTGCGTGGGTTTCCTCCGGGTGACTGTCTGTGAGGAGTGTGGTGTGTTCTCCCTGTGTCTGCGTGGGTTTCCTCCGAGTGACTGTCTGTGAGGAGTGTGGTGTGTTCTCCCTGTGTCTGCGTGGGTTTCCTCCGGGTGACTGTCTGTGAGGAGTGTGGTGTGTTCTCTCTGTGTCTGCGTGGGTTTCCTTCAGGTGACTGTCTGTGAGGAGTGTGGTGTGTTCTCCGGGTGACTGTCTGTGAGGAGTGTGGTGTGTTCTCCCTGTGTCTGCGTGGGTTTCCTCCGGGTGACTGTCTGTGAGGAGTGTGATGTGTTCTCCCTGTGTCTGCGTGGGTTTCCTCCGGGTGACTGTCTGTGAGGAGTGTGGTGTGTTCTCCCTGTGTCTGCGTGGGTTTCCTCCGGGTGACTGTCTGTGAGGAGTGTGGTGTGTTCTTTCTGTGACTGCGTGGGTTTCCTCCGGGTGACTGTCTGTGAGGAGTGTGATGTGTTCTCCCTGTGTCTGCGTGGGTTTCCTCCGGGTGCTCCGGTTTTCTCCCACATTCCAAAAACACACGTTGGTAGGTGGATTGGCGACTCAAAAGTGTCCGTAGGGGTGTGTGTGTGTGTTGACCTGTGAAGGACTGGCGCCCCCTCCAGGGTGTATTCCCACCTTGCGCCCAGTGATAAGAGTTACAGGTAATGAATGAATAAAACTGACATTACTGTTACATTCATGAAATTATACAGAAATTACAAAAATACTCATACACAAGTAAAACTAATTTGAAATCTTATCTAATCTTAATGAGAAATGGCTCTAACAACCAGTATGTGAGGAACCTCTTGTTCCATTCCAAGCCGTGTGGTGTTCTAGCAGTGGTCACAGATTTGTAACCACAGACATGTCATCTAAAGTTCCTTTGGTCATTCATGCTTAAGTTCTACAGAACACTCTACATGGTAAAGCCAGTGACATTTGTTTTTCCCAGGTGTTCAATAAGCTGCTGTGCTTGGCCAGTACAGCCTCTTCGCAGAAGTACCAGTCGCACATGTGGAGCCAGATGCTCTTGTCTACTTCTGGCTTTCTTAAATCTATCTCCAATGTGTCGGGGAAGGACATCGGCCCCCTTATTAAGCAGTGGGTGTATCCTTCCCGGTTTGTGTGATAATTAGTTCAACATCTGCACGTTTTAATGTGTAGCTACTGTGCATTTGCCTAATTTAATACACTAGAAAAAAACAAACATAAAATGTGGTGATTCAAAGGTTTATTTGTTTAAAGGTTGTGTCATTTATTCCACCAACAACCAGCCAATTTCCTGTAGAGTACAACACACGAGGTAAAGAAACCTTACTGCTCTGTAGTCTCTAAATGACCCAGACTACGCTCAGTGGAGTGGGGCCCTCTCTTAGTGCATTTCCACCAACGAGGAGCTGGAACGGTTCCAGTTCATGAACCTAATTTTGGAAATGTTCAGCGTGTTTCCACCAACGTTAATCCGTTCAAGAACCAGATTTCTTTGTAGAAATGGTTGAGTTCTATTTTTCATTTAACACTTATCTCAGAGACCAGAGCGGAGTGGTGAAGTTCTTTGGAAGCTTTGCTTTTAACAGGAAAAGAAACGTGCTGGAACTGGAGATCCGCCAGGACTACACCTCCTCTGGCACCCAGAAATACGTGGTGAGTCAGAGAACGTCTCTGTGGGTGGGTGTATGGGAGTGTTATTTATTATGTAAGGTGAATGTGTGGGAATTTGATTTACTGACATGGGAATTTCGATTGTATATGAATGATCTTGGGTGGTCTTGAAACTCCAACTTTGAAATGATGAGAGTGTAGTATACAATCTGAAGTGTGTGTTCTTCTGCAGGGGCCCATTAAGGTGACTGTTCAGGAGCTGGATGGATCTTTCAACCACACGCTGCAGATTGAGGAGAACAGCCTGAAGCATGACATCCCCTGCCACTCCAAAAGCAGGAGGTACAACTCCTCTGAGTGATTTTAAAAGCTCATGTTTGTTTCCAGTGCTTCCTCTTTTTTTATTTTTATTGGGGGCTGTAGTTGTAGATTCTTAACAGCTAGTTGTGTGCGTGAGAGTGTGCGTGAGAGTGTGAGAGAGTGAGAGTGTGTGTGTGTGTGTGTGTGTGTGAGTGTATAATTTAAAGCCCAAGCAGCTCTGCATTTGATTATTTTGACTTAACAAATGCTATAGCAAACACTTTTTGTTATCATATGTTCTGGTGAATAACATCATATTTTAATAAAATGTCAGCCTGCAAATTAGATTTAAAAATGTAATCTCAGAACTGAGCTCAACTGGGCCTTCAATCCAATTTAGTGGGAGATGTAGCTAGGGGTGGGCGATATGGTCCTTAAATGATATCACGATATTTCAGGGTATTTTGGTGATAATGATATTCTTGACAATATGAAAAAAAACACTGAATATACTTTAGTATTAATTTTAAGAACACACTATTGCAACAAAATAAATGTTATACAGATATTAATTATAGTAAACTAATAATATAATCGATTTCTTTTTTAATTATATTTAATTACATTTTTAGTGCAAATCTAACAAAGTCAAACATTCAGAAGAAAGAGCAAATAAATGTGTGAGCATTTGCTTATTTTGAAAACAGATATCCACCACCGTACCGTCTCTGTGTCTAAATGACTTTTGATATTTTTTATCGTTTTAAGAAGTTTGCGATATTATTGCACACGATACGATTTGGCACATCCCTAGATGTAGCACTGATTTCTAACTTTATCAACTTTAAAAAGCTTTCAAGATTTATTGTGTACAGGGGGTCCTTACGACGTTGATCCGTTCCTACGTCGCGTCGTAAACCGATTTTTGGTGTAAGTCGGAACATACGTACATACTGTACGTAAATAACATACTGTAAGCACTTATCCTATCCTCACACCTATCCTCCTCGGTCCCGAGCCACGTAACCGTGTATTCTTCCGTCGCGCCGCGCACACCAAACACGAAGTTCACGTTACGACGTTTACGACGCAAAACCGCTTCAGTCGAAACAAGGCTTTATACAGTAAATGGGAGATGTGTCGTAACCACGAAACATCGTAACTCAGGACTGACGTAACCCGAGGACCTCCTGTAGTTTATAATTTTGATAGTTTCAGATTAAACAACTGAACCAGCTTCAAGTTGCAGCTATCAATGCAAAAACATAAGCAGGTTTTATTTGTAACAGTATATAGAGTTAGTTATCAGTTTATTAATATATAAATTATACTAAAGATGGTAGATTTCAGTCAGGGAACTTTCAGTCAACACTATTGTGGTTTTAGAAATAAAAGAGGTTATTTAATTTTTTTGTGTGTACATTATTATTTTGATGAAACAAGCCACAAATCCTTTATAGTTTTGCCATGTTTTGTTTTTAGGAAAAGTGCTGTACTGTACTTATGTAACCAGTATCGCTGTGTAATTACTTATGTAATCGCTTTTAGAGTTCTGTAGCAAAACATCATTAACTATGTCTGCGTGTAAAAGCACATGGAGAACATCTAGGACATTTGCCTCATAACTCTGCATCACTCACTTCTGTGAGGTTTAAAAATCAGGGTTCGGTTCATTCATTTATTAGTGCTTTTCCCCTAAATGAAGTTCTTCTTTTTTCAGGAACAAGAAGAAAAAAATTCCCCTGATGAATGGTGAAGAAGTGGACATGGACCTTTCAGCCATGGAGTAAGACGCTGTGATTCTCTCACGTTCACACGTTCTTTTAGCTCCCAGCGTCTACCTGGAGCCATTCCTTCACTTCTATTTCCACACACTGATACTGTTTACCATCTTATAGAAGTGTACTATAAGCCAATGCATTTCATTTTAGTGCAGCACTTAAGAAATGTTTAAAAGCGATGAGAGTGTTTTGGGGGTACGGTGATTGTCTTTCAGCGAACAGCTGTAATAGTGTTGCACGTCAGATCATGAGACAGATGTGTTTTGTGGCTGAAGTGAGAATGCTAGAGGCAGGAGCAGTGCCAGGAGAGGCTGGACAGAGGTAGACAGGACAGCAACCACTCGCAAGACCAGTAGAAACGGGTGAGAGGAGAAAGGGAGGCTGTGACATGGAATCAGATCTTTCAGAAATGGAAACATAGTAGACATTCTTGTTAATACGACAGCAGCTCCTGGTCTGTAGTAACTAATGTGGTGAGTAGTGTTGCACCAGAAGGAAAATTCGGGTAGAGACTGACACCTTTGACTTACAGAAAGACCCCATTTTTAACAAACTCCGTTATCTTCCATCACCACTACACGCACAGCCCTGATGGGTCTGTTTATCTCCCTGTTACTCTTACACTGCCTTATCCATGCGCCCTGTACAACCTGCAGCACAATATCTCTATGTTTTATACTTCAACATTATGATTAAAGTTAGATGTTATTGGACAAATGGCCTTTGAGACATAATAGTGAGTAAACCAGGAAGTAAATGTTCCTAATGGTTTTATTGATTGTATACTGTTGCTGTCCAATGAAAAACGTGTATGTGTAGGTTAAAACGCATGAAGTTTACTCGCAGTAACTCGCACCCTCTCACCAGCGGAGGGTGTTCCTGTCTTATTTCCTATTATTCAGCTGTTCGTGATGAAGAACCTACTGTTCTTTGGTTCCAGCTGGGAACACACTTTTTTTTCTGGTTCGCAAACCAGTTTATGTCGGTGGAAATGCGCTGAACTGTTCCAAATTTAGTTTATATTAGAATGTGAAATATGGCTGAACTAATAACAGACGGTGCGGTAGCGCCACCTTAAGTCCTTTCTGCGAAACATGACTGAACTTACAGTTCCTACTCACGCACGCGCGTTTCAACATTAGGAGTCAGTCAGTGCGTGAAAACGCCTCTTCTAGGCCGGCCCAGTTTGCGGTCCGGCAATAAACAGACGAGTGGAAAGCAGTTAGATAATACAGCAATCACCTTTGCGACACTCTCTCTGTCTACAGTAGAATAGGGGGCATGTTGAGTGTGATTCGGTGAATACAAATCTGTTCAGTTCAGTTGTGGTTTACAATGCAATATGTTTGAAAAACTACCAGAGAAACTACCGGTTCTGGTCCAGGCTGTAAGAACCGTGTTGATTTTATCAGAGATGTATGTTAGATCTAGATCTAGAATCTAATAAGACCAGAAATCTTAATGTTTTATTAACATCCTGTTCCTCATCTTTCTGTGTGGCCTGTCAGTGCGGACTCTCCTCTGCTGTGGATCCGGATTGATCCGGACATGTCCATCCTGAGGAAGGTGGAGTTTGAGCAGGCTGACTTCATGTGGCAGTATCAGCTGCGTTACGAGCGGGACGTCGTGGCTCAGGAGGAGGCCATTTTAGCTCTGGAGAAATTCCCCACGGCCGCCTCTCGCCTGGCCCTCACTGACATCCTGGAGCAGGAACAGTGCTTCTACAAAGTGCGCATGCAGGCCTGCTTCTGCCTCGCCAAGGTACAGGTGAAACTTTATTAACGCTTAAGGTGGACCCCCATGGTCATTGTGGGTGGAATGGAGAGGGTGGAGTGGATTTAAATGAAGTTTCTGGATGATAAGACAATTGTGCGTCAAGAACAAGCGCTTTATGGAAATACTTTGGCTAATTACACTGTGGGTGCAACATGATTTTACCGTTACAGGGGAGATATTCGACCCCATTTCTACAAGTGAATGCAGTTCTGAAACGTCTGTGACCTGCTTTGGTCAAAATACCACAGGGAACAAACATTACAGCAGCGTTCTCCCCCGTCTAAACAACTCAGTTCAGACAAACCGGTTTCAGCGTCTGTTCCTGTGAGTGATAACGAGCCGCTGTTCACCCCGATCAGAGCACACAGAAGTGAAGAGCAGAAGCTCTGGTTTTCGCTAGGGTTTCTTTCTTCTCAGTTTTTACTCAGTGCTCTTTTTTTCAGCACTAGTTGTATCTGTTTTGCTTTCTTTAACCTTGCCTTTGTGCTCTCGCGTAAACGTGGGGCCAGATCTGTGATAGGAGAGACTCAGATAACGGGGTGAGACAGTTCTTAAGTCCCTGCGGTTGACGTCAAAAATGGAGCAAAATCAGAACTGCTTATTTTATCAGAACGGCTCCTTCCTGGCCCCAGATGCAGAAATTAGAGAAGAAAATAAGTCACCTTTATTGATCCCTTAGGAAAATCCCCTTTTCTGCATTTAACCGTTCCGTGGTAGTGAACACACAGACGCACACTAGTGAGCAATTCTTCACACACACGCTAGGGACATTGAAAATGCACACAAAGGAGCCATGTGCTGCCAGCCATCTCAGTGCCCGGGCAGCAGTTTGAGGGTTAGGTGCCTTGTTCAAAAGCACTTCAGCCGTGGATGAAGGTTTTCCTGCCAGTCCTGAAAGTTGAGCCCTCTGGTCTCAAGCCTGTTTCTCGTAACCTAAGGCCACAACTACTTCAATTAATGTAAACATGCACTAAAAATTTTGTTTCTTCAAATATGTCCTCTTTCAACAGTTTTTACCCACTCTCACAGTTGTTAGGATTTCTGTGTTTTTTTTGTTTTTTTTTTTTCATTAAGTTAAGAAATTTTATGAAGAACACAAACACTGAAATGCAGAGATAGTGTCACAGTCAAACAGCTCCAGGGACCTGGAGGTTGTGGGTTTGAGTCCTGCTCGGGGTGACTGTCTGTGAGGAGTGTGGTGTGTTCTCCCTGTGTCTGTGTGGGTTTCCTCCGGGTGACTGTCTGTGTGGAGTGTGGTGTGTTCTCCCTTTGTCTGCGTGGGTTTCCTTCGGGTGACTGTCTATGAGGAGTGTGGTGTGTTTTCCCTGTGTCTGCGTGGGTTTCCTCCGGGTGACTGTCTGTGAGGAGTGTGGTGTGTTCTCTCTGTGTCTGCGTGGGTTTCCTCCAGGTGACTGTCTGTGAGGAGTGTAGTGTGTTCTCCCTGTGTCTGCGTGGGTTTCCTCCGGGTGACTGTCTGTGAGGAGTGTAGTGTGTTCTCTCTGTGTCTGCGTGGGTTTCCTCCGGGTGACTGTCTGAGGAGTGTGGTGTGTTCTCCCTGTGTCTGCATGGGTTTCCTCCGGGTGACTGTCTGTGAGGAGTGTGGTGTGTTCTCCCTGTGTCATCGTGGGTTTCCTCCGGGTGAGGAGTGTGGTGTGTTCTCTCTGTGTTTGCCTGGGTTTCCTCCGGGTGACTGTCTGTGAGGAGTGTGGTGTGTTCTCCCTGTGTTTGCCTGGGTTTCCTCCGGGTGACTGTCTGTGAGGAGTGTGGTGTGTTCTCCCTGTGTTTGCCTGGGTTTCCTCCGGGTGACTGTCTGTGAGGAGTGTGGTGTGTTCTCCCTGTGTCTGCGTGGGTTTCCTCCGGGTGCTCCGGTTTCCTCCCACAGTCCAAAAACACACGTTGGTAGGTTGATTGGCGACTCAAAAGTGTCCATAGGTGTGAGTGAATGTGTGAGTGTGTCCCAACCTGTGAAGTACTGGCGCCCCCTCCAGGGTGTATTCCCGCCTTGCGCCCAATGATTCCAGGTAGGCTCTGGACCCACCGCGACCCTGAACTGGATAAGGGTTACAGATAATGAATGAATGAATGAATGTAGGTCTTGTTTACAGAGGTAAGCATCTGTTCAACTAATTGTTACCCAATTAGTGCTTTTTAGTCCATTTGCCAAAGGAAAATTTCTGTGTTCACAAGCTTCAGTTTGCCTTCTATGTGCATCAGGATGAGGTCATGGGTGTGTGAGTTGAAATATATGGTTTTTATTTTGGTAGATTGCCAACTCCATGGTAAGCACCTGGACGGGACCTCCTGCAATGAAGTCCCTCTTCACTCGCATGTTCTGCTGCAAAAGCTGTCCCAACATCGTCAAAACCAACAATTTCATCAACTTTCAGAGCTATTTTCTGCAAAAGGTACTGTCAGGTTTGACGTCAGTGCTAGACATGCTGCTCCTGCAGGTTTTATATAGTACACGTCTGTTTTTGAACTCAGCATACACATATTTGTCATTGTACTTGCACTGTGCCTTTTTCAGACCATGCCAGTGGCCATGGCTTTGCTCAGGGACGTGCACAACCTCTGCCCTAAAGATGTGCTGAACTTCATTCTGGATCTCATCAAGTACAATGACAACAGAAAGAATAAGGTATAACATTAAACGTGATTAAAACACATTAATAATAAGCGACCAGTAGAATTATGTTACTGGTTTTATTATGTCTTTTGATCCGCTAGTTCTCAGATAACTACTACCGCGCTGAGCTGATCGATGCCCTGACCAACTCGCTGACCCCAGCCATTAGCATCAACAATGAAGTCCGCACAGTGGACAGCCTGAATCCAGATGTGCGCCTCATTCTGGAGGAGATCACCCGCTTCCTCAACATGGAGAAACTGCTGCCCAGTTACAGGAACACCATCACAGTCAGGTATTGAATTTATCCACCGTGATTTCAAAACCTATTTTTCTTGTTTGATATTTCTGGCTCCCTAGAACCAGTCAGTTTGAGAAAGCATGGTCTCCTACAGTGCAAACAGGTTTCACCAAGGTCATCCAGCAGATGCCCAACGATCTAATGTTTAACCGAGTGGTGTCTTCACTCATAGATTAAAAATCACATGTCGCGTGAAGGCGAATCAACGATAGCCTGGCCGTAGTTGTCCTTGAATGCCCAAGTCATTGCTGTTTGCTTTACAAGGTCGAGTTGTTTTCGTCTGCGCACAAGCTGCCACCGTGCAGTAAAGAGATATTTACAGCACCCGGTCTATTGTCAAAATTAGCTTTTAGAAGCTAGGGTTATTTAATAGGATCCTGGAGGTCATAACTTTGCATTTCTAGCTGTATGTCAACATGCAGAATATTCAAATAAAAACTGTACTGAAGACAAAGATCAGTATTCTGCAACGTTGTGTTTACTTATCAGTTCTGTCCAACTCTTGCCCACCAGCCAGTCTGTCTTCCAGTAAGAAGCATGAAGGTTGATCAGCTAAACAAACTCTGTCGTTTATTTACTATCATCCTACGCAGCTCTGTCAGCACGTGTACATTGGTTCTCTGCACACTCATGAAGTTGTAACAGTGATAAGGTTTATGTGCCGTATGTATCACTTTCAGTATCAAAAACCCAACACCGAAATAACAGACAAATTGTATTCCAAAAGAAAATAAAAGCACAGTTACAAGACAGACTCAACAACAAATGTCCGTAGGTGTGAGTGAATGTGTGTCGCCCTGTGAAGGACTGGCGCCCCCTCCAGGGTGTGTTCCCGCTGCGCCCAGTGATTCCGGGTAGACTCTGGACCCACCGCGACCCTGAACTGGATAAGGGTTACAGACAATGAATGAATGAATGAACACAGAGCTGCTGGGATAGCAATTTATGTGAGAGAAACTGATGGACTACAGTCTGTAATGGCATCCTCTGTTTTCCAGCTGTTTAAGGGCCATCCGGATGCTGCAGAAGAACGGCCACATTCCCAGTGACCCCAGTCTGTTTAAGTCTTATGCAGCGTACGGACATTTTGTGGATGTGAGGGTAGCTGCGCTGGAGGCTGTAGTAGACTACACCAGAGGTGATTTTATGTGCTGATTCAGTAATTAAATAAGTGCTAGCATCATTCTTAAATTGAAGAAGTGTTACATCTGCTTGGGGAAATTAAACATTCACTTTTAAATCGTTCATGGCCACATCATGCGGTCACAAACAAACTAATGAGCATTAGAAAGCAGACGATTAGCTTCCTTCACCCCTCCCCCTCATCTTTTTCTCCTCTTTCTGAAGTGACCTGGCAACCTTCTTGACTCAACCCTTCTTCTCTAACCTTTAGGCTACAGCTGCTTTTTAACTTCAAGGTAATAACAACCTGAAGTTATTATTGTGCTTAACTAATCCGTTAGTTACGTCACTGCTGGTGTTTGTTTAAAAGGCTTGTACACATTTTACGACCACATTTATAGTTCAGCTGTAAACACGGCAAGTTTCATTCATTTTCAGGAAGACATGACCACACACCACTCTCTTTATCATTGGGGTGGTAAATCCACGAGAGACTGAATGAGCTTTTTGGGCCTCTAAGGCAATTCTAAGGAGCTGTAAACTTTTATACAAGTCCTAAAACCGTGTTCTCTTTATTGGGCCATTGACAATTGCCAGTTAAATTTTATGTGGAAAACCAGAATGTGTTTGTATTTAAATAGAAGTGGTTTTTAAGAGATATAAATGATCCCAAGCTTTGCTTGTTGATGGGCATTGCTATTTAGTATTGTTTTTTTTTCTTGCTTGGCTGTGGAGATTAAATCTTGTTAATCAGAGCTTGTCTGGCAGAGTATCGGGCTGGCACCTGATGACAAGGACCTTGTGTACTTCTGAAGCCTAATGGTGTGTGTTTTTACTTACTGTTTATTGACAGTTGACAGGAGCGCTGATGAATTTCAGTGGCTGCTGGACATGGTCCAAAACGACCCGGTGCACTACGTCAGGTCAGTGGTGGTGTTTGTTTTTGTTGACTGTAGTTAAGAGAGGATATGAATGCTTACGTTAGCATTGGCCTTGATTCTTTCTGAATTATTAATATGTACTTTGAAGTATTAATAAAAGGACACCCCACAAAACCTGTAGAATTGATTCCGCTTTTTTCTGTATGGGATTATCCAGTTTTATTTATTTATTTATCTATGCATTCATATTCATTTAATGTTAATGCTGTATTTTTCAATTATTTTTCCATAAGACATAAGATCCTCAGTATGCTGGCCAAAAATCCACCTTTCACCAAAGCAGCAGAGTCTTCGCTTTGCAATGAAGCTCTCGTGGACCAGTTGTGGAGGCTGATGAACTCAGGTAGGTCCACTGGGAAATGTAGACCTAATAATGCTGTTGTAGTCCCTGTAGCGGCCTAAAGAGCTGTTAGCTTGTGACTGTTGGGAGTCAGTCTCTTTCAATTTTTCCTCATAAGTACTGGCATTTGTTTAAAGGCTAAGCACCAGCTCTATGAAAGTGTCAAACAAATAAATACAGTGGAGTTTGAGTTCCTAACTTGTGTTTATTGATCGTCAGAAAACATGTTATTTCTTACTAATTGAAGGAATAAGGTTTAAAAGACCGTTGGTCCCCCCCCCCCCAGCAGTGTTGGGAAACTCTAATAGGCGTCTTGCCTGTGACGTAGATGGTGGACAACACTCTAGAAGCTGCACTTAATTTAATGCAAAATGACGAAAAGGTGTGTTGTTTTTGGCTGCAATCATTCAATGTACAGTGGGACATCTGTGAACAAATGGCCCAAAGATCCCAAAATATCCAGAAAATGGACTAAATCTGTCCACTTTAAACGGACACTTTAGAAAAGGACCATCCGCTCACTCCGTTATCTGTAGCTCATTTCACTGGCGCTTTTCCAACAATATGGGCATGTAAGGACACCAACGAAAGATGTTCAAGAGCCTCTGTAACATGGAGGTAAACAGGGTAAGGACACTCACTTCGCCTGTTTTAGTTGGTGTTAGTTAACGTTAGCTTGACTCGCTAAACTCGGTGGCTCAGATTATACTCGGCTACGTAGCTGCATTACGGAGGTTTATAGTGTCGGAGGAATTCGAGTTCGACTTCGATCACATTTACAAGAATAACGGTACCTCTACATTTGAGTTTAGCTTATTGCTAGGCTATTGTCATGAATAATGTTGGTTATTTAGCTAGATACTGTCATAACAGTCAGTCATAACGGTGTTTTACCGCGGCGTTGTTCGGCTGTTGTCCACCAGTGACGTCACGGTGGCGTTCGAGAATTTCGGTAGCGAGCTCGGGTTTTTCCGTCAATTTAATAAAATTGTCAGTTTTAAAGCAGATTAAACTGCTGTTTTCATTTTAATTCATACTTATATCTGTCAGTAACTACAATAATGTGGAATATTCATGGAGGTCCATTAGTTGGTGCTTAGCCTTTTAAGTCTCTAGCTGTTATCCAGAGAACGTATTGATCTCTGATTCAAGCCTCAATGGGTTGCTGTTTGGAAACTTCCCAGCTTTTAGCTTTATGGGATATTTATTTCCACATAATGCAAACCAGCTATCATCATTTTCAGCCATCCAAGAGTGTGTGTGTGTGTGTGTGTGTATAAGTAGGCTCCAGGACACCATGGGACATGGAAAATCTCATTAAAAAACGATCCTTTGCTGTAATTAATAAAACCACACTGCACTTTATAACTGTTTTTGTCGACTTGCCACACTTCTTACAATTTTAAGCAAATCTGTTTTTGCACAACCTTTGGCAGTCATTTAAAGATTTCTGCTCCCTTTGTAATAGAGTTTACTGTGTAAGAACTTGCTCCTGGCACTCCTGACACATTAATACATCTTTTTTTCATTTGGTCTGTTTCAGGCACCTCCCATGACTGGCGTCTACGCTGTGATGCTGTGAACCTGTACTATACTCTGTTTGGCCTCACCAGGCCCTCTTGTCTGCCCCTTCCTGAGCTGGGATTGGTGCTCAATCTAAAGGAGAAAAAGGCTGTCCTCAACCCCACCATCAAAACCGAGCAGGGTCTGGGCGTCCCAGAGCCACCCCCTGCGATGGTTTTCTCTAGCAGCGTTGGCACATACCAGAAGGTGTGTTGTGTTGTGCAGTGACACTAGCAGGCGACAGAGCTAAAAGAGACCACTCATTTCCTGAGGGGGACAGCCATTTGTAACCGCAGTTTAGCGACAAGCCAATCAAATCGAGCTGATTTGATTATGCAAATTACTTATGACACCGTGAAGTGACACTTTGTTTTTTAACACTTCGCTCCAAAAATTTCATTAGATCAATCATAGATCAATAGATCAATCATTTCATTTTCTATTGTCAACAAACGTATGGCCTCTCTGACATTTTGGGCAGCCATTTTGGGTGTGAACTGGGGTTATAGGTTGTGTCAAGTTTTGAAATATGAAGGCTTGTCTTAGTCAAAAGAATCAGAATGTCTTCTGCCTTCATGAGCTTTACTTCCTTTCCCAGTGTTACACTATAACATTGTAGACCTGATATCATATTAACGTCATTAATTTAATGTTTTATTAAAAAGAAAAGGCTGGTTAAAGTTGTTCTGACTGATCGTTTTCAGCTGGAGGAGGATCAGGTGATCATAGAGCCACCTTTGAGTGGAGTGGCTCTGCCCCTACAGGCTCTGAAACGAAAAGCAGAGACTCCATTGGGTTCACCCCCTGAACCTGGGCAGGTGCTGCAAGATGAGCCTGTCATTAAAGGAGTGAGAGCAAGAGCAGAGAGCAGAGTGAGTATCACATCTGGTTGGTGCTGTAATCCTGTGCTAGGTGGTTGTGGTGTAACAGGTCACAAAACTCATGGTTTAGATTGGATCACATGTTTTGAGTCACGGATCAGTCATTTTATTTGTCGCCCTGTGAAGGACTGGCGCCCCCTCCAGGGTGTATTCCCGCCTTGCGTCCAATGATTCCAGGTAGGCTCTGGACCCACCGTGACCCTGAGCTGGATAAGGGTTAAAGATGATGGATGAATGAATTTTATTTGTCAGTTTTAAAGGACTCCCTCCCTGTGGCTCTCATGAACGCACATGAATGAACTCTTGGGCCTTGTACTTAAAGACACAGAACAGACATGTGACACACCACACATTTTGAGTTACCATCCACATTTTTAAATACTGCAGGACACGGTATTACCCTTATTCTACCTGTAAGTAGCAACATTCAGTGCTTTGTCTCAATGTCGCTATGTATCCTTGTTCTTTCTCAGTTTTCGACTCAAGAAGAGGAAGATATCGACATGGACTCTGTTCATGACAGTCAGGCTTTCATCTATCACCACCTCAACATGCTGGATAGACCCTCCACACCAGGCAAGTCGGAATAAAACATGCAGATTTCTGATTGTTGATGTGCACAAGAGACTGTAGGGTGTTATTCTGAATAGTGTGATTACAAAACTGTTAAATCAGGCAGACGTCTGTTGTTCTGATAACAGTTCTGCAGACCTCCCTTACTGTAAAGCTTTAGGTTTGACAGAGTTCACAGTGCGCCCCCTCCAGGGTGTGTTCCTGCCTTGCACCCAGTGATTCCGGGTAGGCTCCGGACCCACCGCGACGAAGGAATGAATTTTCGTAACAGTTGTTCATCTCCCACTCATCTTACCTTTTGGTTCTTTAGTCTCGTTGAATCTGAACTGATCTCTTAGAAACGAATATGAGAAATTGTGGGTTAAATGTAGGTGAATCCCGAGTGCCTTCTCATCACCAGGACATTTCAGATTCAGATGATGCCTCTGCTGTCAGTCCTAGAGAGCAGAGTTAGCCTCGCTCTCTGTGTGTGTGTGTGTGGGACTGCCCTGTGGGAATGCCCCATCGCTGCTCACAGTGCGTTCCTAGCTCAGACGTCTGTCAGCTGATATGAAAGATCTGGGCATTCCGTGACCACCTGTGATGCACTAAACCGATATCATCAGTGACAGTTTTGAAGAAGTGGCAGCAGGTGTGGACCCCCACCCCCACATGATCGGGGCAGATTCACTGATGAGTGGCACTGGAGACTACTAATACTTGACAATTTGGCAAAAATTAGGAAAAAAAAAATGTAATTAATGTGATGGCACCATAGACATTCTCTGTGGCAGATTTCTGAGCCAGTCCCGTGTGAAGAAGCCAGAGCAGGAGCCGTTGGTGCCTGTAGATGTGTGTTAAATTTGTTGAGAATTCATTGGATATGGTACAAATGCACATTCATTTCTGAAAGGGGAAAAAACAGTTGTAATAACAGTAAAAGTTCACTAATGACATTGTCTTAAATACCTTTGACATGCTTTGATCAAAATACCACAAGGATCTAACAGTCCTGTTTAGAACAACCAGCTGAGAATTAGCCTCTATTTACTTTATAGCTAGGCGCCTAGCAACGAGGAGCAGAAACACTGTTTTTTTAGTCGTTTTTACTCAGTTCTCTTTCGTTTTCTCTCGTTGATTGGAGACTCAAACGAGGAGGCAGGACAACTCTTAAGGTGCTTACCAGGTGGATTTTGCCACAGTCCAGCACTAAATCTTCAGCTTCAGTGTAAGATTCGTTTGGCCACATGAAAGTAGTGCTGACCTTTGACCTGTCTTTGATCTTTCACCCCTCTGTAGGTAGAGAACCTCCCACAATAGAGCAGGCCATTATGTCCATGCCCACCACGCCGGTGCCCTTATTCATCAAGGAGAGCACTTCCTCCTCCAAGCACGGTGGAGACCACCATCATCACCACCATCACCACCATCACCACGAGCACAAGAAGAAGAAAAAGAAGCACAAGCACAAACACAAGCACAAGCACAAGCACGAGAGCAAAGACAAGGACAAAGAGAAGGAGCGCGACTCCCACGCTTTCAGCAACAGCCCGGCCAGCGGCCGCTCCATATGCTCGCCCTCTTTGTCCGACTGAAGAGTCACACGGGCACGAAGGGTTACTTTTGATGCTATATATTTTTGTTACGATGAATGGTTTACCCCAGATCTACCTTGGTCCCATGGACTGACCCGTGTTAAAGCCAGTGAATTCACCCCTCCAAGTCGTCAGACCTAGTGACACCTACCTTGGTAATAATGTGAGGTGGGGAGGGCGGTCTCTTCCATGGAGTCATCACTGACCACACAAACCTCCATGTGCTCAACCACACACACACACACACACACACACACACACACACGAGGGCCACTGAGTATAAATGACAGCTTTTTGCTGAGGGCTTTTTATAAGGGAACTTTTCACTCTGCTGCATCCTCAGTCCTCTTAGTGCTGTAGTAGTGTTTCATTAGCTTCTGGAAAATTATGGAGAGTAGATTAAATACTGTACATTCACTCAAGGCATGAAGAACGACTTTCTGTTCCTGCACAAGCAGCCCCCACCTCGACCTGAGCTCACACAGGAGCAGTTCAGCGCTGCTGTCCTGAGGAGGCTTCATCATATTTTCTGTTTCATTACACGTTTCTGGACAAGGTTAACGCTCTCTCTCCAGCCATGTTTTATTTTTTTTACTAGATGCTTTGCCCTTGCAATAATTTCCCTGTAGTGATTTTTTAAGTCTTGGTGTTGTTCAGTGATGTTTTGTCGTTTTTTAAAACTGAGAAATTCAGAATAAAACGAATCCCTAATACAAAAGATGACTGGTGTTTACTGTTAATGTCTGGTGATGTATTTTCACTGACTCCGTTCATTCTGGTCTTTAATGCTTTGTTCAGACGTCGTGTTCAGAAAAGATCATTCAAATCACCTCCAGCTGAGAGTTTCTGAGAAGCTCGGTCCGTGAGCGTGTTCCCTCTGTGTCTGTGTGGGTTTCCTCAGGATGCTCCAGTGTTTAGCCCATACTCCAACAACACATTGGTACTGTCCACACGTGAGTGTGTATGAGTTACAGGGTGAGTGTGTGTTGCATAGTGATGGACTTGAGCCCTGTCCAAGGTGTGTTCCTGTCTTTCTTCAGAGGAATTAATGGTTCACTTTAAGGTACAGTGTTGTATTATAGGGTTTTTTATATAGAATCATTGTGCTTCCATTTTCACATTCAAATGTGTTTTTGTCCATTGTTTTCCAACTACAATACCCATAATTCATCCAATTACCAACGTGTGTTTTTGGACTGTGGGAGGAAACCCACGCAGACACGGAGAACACACCACACTCCTCACAGACAGCCACCCGGAGGAAACCCACACAGACACAGGGAGAACACACCACACTCCTCACAGACAGTCACCCGGAGGAAACCCACGCAGACACAGAGAGAACTCACCACACTCCTCACAGACAGTCACCCGGAGCGGGAATCGAACCCACAACCTCCAGGTCCCTGGAGCTGTGTGGCTGCGACACCTACCTTCTGCACCACTGTGCTGCCCTACAATACCCATAATGCACTACTAAAATGAACAGCACTGATAGATACACTATCAGAAAGTGTCTCTGTGGTGGTACCCCCAAGGGAACATAATTGTACCTTATTCTATTCTAATTGTAGATTATAAAATTGTGTTGAATTCCATCTCCAGGACCTTTATTATGTTCTTTTATTTCACACAGTTCTATAATGAACGGTTACAAATATACCCCTCTCCTTCTGGAGAAGATAGTGTAATGTACTCTCACAGAAAACAACTGGACTTTAACACTGCTGTACCTTCAAAGATACATTTACAAAGTTCATACTGTCCCTTTTTTCCCCAGAAAGCGTAGTTCATCCCACTTCACTGCAGCTTCTGCTCCTCTGTCTCCAGGAAATGCTTTATATTCACTGCTGAAATGTTTCTGTGAAGTTGTGATGACATTCAGCCATTAGATCTTTAGTGAGGTACGATACTGATGTTGGATGTTTACTTCTCTCTGAATCACAACATCCACATCAGATTAAGACCGGATTAAAGATGCCCCTTCAACCCAGTTGTACTTCACAGCCCGGTGCATGGGTACCTCTAGAATGAGCTTGGCGGGTCCAGAGCCTACCTGGAATCATTGGGCGCAAGGCGGGAATACACCCTGGAGGGGGCGCCAGTCCTTCACAGGGCGACACTCACACATTCACACTCACAGACACTTTCAAGTCGTCAATCCACCTACCAAACCATTCTGACCATCAGAAAAATAAAAGTGGTTTAGATCCTGCAAGTGACTGTCTGTGAGGAGTTTGGTGTGTTCTCCCTGTGTCTGCGTGGGTTTCCTCCGGGTGCTCCGGTCTCCTCTCACAGTCCAAAAACACACGTTGGTAGGTTGATTGGCGACTCAAATGTGTCCGTAGGTTTGAGTGTGTGTGTCGCCCTGTGAAGGACTGGCGCCTCCTCCAGGGTGTATTCCCGCCTTGCGCCCAATGATTCCAGGTAGGCTCTGGACCCACCGCGACCCTGAACTGGATAAGGGTTACAGATAATGAATGACTGAATGAATGAATGTTGATAACAGATAGTAAGCACAGACAATGCATATTAAATTACCCCCTCCTTGTTTCAGCACTTTGTTGTTCTACAATTACCAAGTGAAGTTCATCTGTTGCTCTGCATACCTTGTTCGCCCTTATTCACCCTGTTCTTCAGTGGTCAGAACCTCCACAGAGCAGGTATGATTTGAGTTCTCAGCGCTGCAGTGACACTGACGTGGTGGTGGTGGGTTAGTGTGTGTTGTGCTGGTGTAGAGTGGATCAGACACAGCAGTGCTGCTGGAGTTTTTAAACCCCTCAGTGTCTGGACTGAGAACAGTCCACCGACCAAAAACATCCAGCCGACAGCGTCCTGTGTCACTGATGAAGGACTAGAGGACGAGCGACACACACTGTGCAGCGACAGATGAGCTACTGTCTCTGACTCTACATCTACAAGGTGGACCAACGAGGGAGGAGTGTCTCACAGAGTGGACAGTGGGGGTCCAGACCAAGGTGAAATGAGTATAAGAAAGTATGCAGAGAAACAGATGGACTACAGTCTGGAATTGTAGAACTACAAAGTGACCCTGTAGTTTGTCAGCGGAGCTGATAAAATGGACGAGTGTAGCTACAAGCTAGGTGGCTTTAATGCTATGGCAGAATACGCCCCCTCCAGTACGCGCATGCGTGCGGGGCCTCTGCCGATTGGTGGACTGCGGCGGCTGATCCTGGGGGCTCCGGCTCGGGGTGGTGGTGATGCAGTGAGCGCGCGGAGGTGCAGTGTGAGGGAAGCTGTGTGCAGGGAGAGGAGGATGGAGCTGAAAGCGGTACGGTAAGAGCAGATACACACTTCCACACCGAACACACTCCACTGCACCGAGTTTACCTCAGGCTTTGAGAGGTCTCACTGTACACTGTCGACCACTGCTGCACTTTTATAAACTCTTTACTGGGTTAGGGACTGGTTTTTAATATTCAATGTTCAGTTTCCTCACAGACTTAATAACACCCTGGATATGACATGATATTACTACATAATATGGTATAAAAATAAATTCCACAGAGATGTAAGGCACTATAATACATAAGAAAACAAAGTAAACTAAGCATTCAT
>NC_089809.1:41682998-41710498 GCF_029633855.1 Hoplias malabaricus
ACGGTGTTTTCTGAGCTTAAAGAAGCAGCCTGCGTGTCAGGACTGTGGCCTGCAGAACAGCAGTAACATGGGCTTTAATTATTCCAGTTTCCACAGAGGGACTGTACCTTGGAAAGAAGGTCTGTGCTGGGTTCGTCTGTGTACACAAGAGCACGCTTTTTAACAACAAAACAGAACGCCCGCTTTCAGCGCCTGTTCCTTTAAATGATAACGAGCCGCTCACTGTTCACCCCGACCCCGAGCGCACAGCAGTGAGGAGCGAGGAGCTCTGGTTTTTAGCCGTTTTCGCTCTGTTCTCTTTCTTCTCCGTTCTCGTTTTCTCTGTTTGTACTCAGTGCTCTTAGTTCTCTGCTCTCATGTCTGTTTTTGTTTTCCGTTTAACCTCGTCTCTGTGCTCTCACGTAAACACAGGTCCAGCGCTGTGATTGGACAGACTCAGACGGAGTGTCTGAGCAGCCCACAGAAAAACGACTGGGTGGTCTTGTGTCATAGTGTGTTTTCTGTTAATATTATGTCCCTTTTAAGGTATGTTTCAGGATCTTTTACCATTTCTAAAGTTTATGCCGAGGTTTCTTTGCATTTTTTCAGGCAGTTTTCTTGCTTTAGTTGTTTATGTCACTGTTTATTTGAAATAAAACAGCTGCTGATTTCCATTAGGCGCGCGTGCAGGTCTCGGCCCTCGAGAGCTGGTACCATTTAAAGAAACAACCGCTCACTGTTGCCCGTCCGCTACCTGACTAATCCGTTGATGGAAATCTGGACAACATTTACTTTGCTTTACCTTGAGTCAATATTAAAATGTGCAGCGCGAGCTCCAGCGCCTTTTGACCCAGATACGTTGACCCTGCTTTTTTAAAAAAGACAGGGGGACAGGTTTAAAGGCTGAAGGAGTGTAGGACAGAGTTTTGCCTGAAGGTCCCCGGCCTTAAGGCCACTGGATTTCTAGCGACGTTCTGTGTCTGACCACTTCATTACAAACATCTGCATTTCAGCTGCAGTAGGGTGGTGTAGCTCGTGTGCTGGTATGTACAGTTCGTGTTAGTCATCTTCTAACCCGCTAGCGGCCCAAAGTGGGGCTCGCAGGGCAAAGCTGGCACTCAGAGATGTTTGATTTGGCGGCCAGAGCATTGCCTAATCCCCCAGTCCCTCCACTAGCGAGAGAACGTGCGTTTTCTTATTTCTTAGCAATAAAGCGTAGCATTGTTAGCATGTAGCACTGGACCCCATGCTGTTGTGTTTACAGCTGCACAGATGTAACAGCATGTACAACTACTAGATATGAGCCTTTTAAAGGGATACATTACACCCCCTTTCCACAAGTAAACACAGTTCTGGGTCTGTGTAATGCTTTGTTCAAAATACCACAAGGATCAAACACCACAGCAGCATTCTCCACCCGGTCTAAACAGCCCTGTTCAAAAAAAAGGCCCTGTTTCAGCACCTGTTCCTTTAAAAGATAACGAGCCGCTCGCTGTTCACCCCGACCCCGAGGTTCTCAGGAAAGCTCTGGTTTTAGCCGTTTTCTCTCTGTTCTCTTTCTTCTTCGTTCTTGTTTTCTCACTTTTTACTCTGTGTTCTTATTTTTGTTTTGCTTTGTTTGACTTTGTGTTTGCGCTTTCACATAAAAGTGTGTCCGTCGCTGTGATTGGAGAGACTCAGATGAAGGGGCGGGACCAAACAAAATGGTTTTATTTCACGGTGTGTTTGTTGGTGGGCTCTGCAAATTTTACAAATAAAAAAACTACCGCGACCCTGAATTGGATAAAGCAGTTTCAGACAATGAATGAATGAATGAATGAATGAATATTTCACCTTTAATACCGTTTCTCCACAGATAGCAAATAGTTAAATCTAAAAGGAGTCAGTAGTTATCTGGTTCTTTGGGACACTGACTATGTTCCCACACAAGGCAAAACATTTGAGAGCACTTACTCAAGACATTCATCAGAGCCACTGTTGGATCAGACTTTATTTATATAAGCGACCACTCACAATTAGTACAGACAGCTCCAGGGTGTAATTTTACACCTACGTAGTAAACACTGTCTGAATGATGTGGAAATGTATCCCAGGTCATCCTTCAACCGTCACACGGGGTAAAGAGGAGTGTGTCTTGCTGGTGGCAGGTCGGGGCCAGTCTGACTTCATCATATCTGTGTTTTTCCCAGCACTTAAAACATCTGTGTCTCTCTGTCGAAGGCTGGGGTTTTCTCTGAACTCTAGTAGATGTAGTAACATCTAGTAGATGTTAATGCAGATGTTCACCTCATGTCCCTTCTGTCTCAGTCCAGTCAGACTCCCCGTATGACAGCACCTCAGGATCCTGCAAAAACAGGTGCTTTGAACTGCAGGAAGTTGAGCCCCCGAACTGCCGCTGTGACAACCTGTGCAAGACCTACAACAGCTGCTGCTCCGACTTTGACGCCCACTGCTTGAAGACAGGTAGGCCTCCTCTCTGCATGCGTGCTGCCCTTGAAGACGTAGGGGGCGGTTTGGGAACAGTATGCGCTCTGAGACTATGTCAGTCTCAAAGGCCCAGATTTCCTCAGGTTCGTCTGAGGCCACTCTTCTCTTTCCAAAACAGCTCCACGTTTGTGTTCAGGACTTTATCTTGCGATGTATTTACTCTGCTAATGAGCAGGACGTGATGCTGAGGTTGTAAGCGGTGTGTCTCTGCGTGTGCTCTATCAGAGGGAGGCTTTGAGTGCAACAAGGAGCGATGTGGAGAGGCTCGGAATGAGCAGCACGCCTGCCACTGCTCGGACGACTGCCTGGCCAAAGGAGACTGCTGCACCAACTACAGGACCCTGTGCAAAGGTTGGAAATTGTTTCCCAGAAGTATTTTCCATAGAAGCCACATTAGGCCTGGGCCTACGATCATAATCAGGTCACGGAGCGATGGTAAAAACTTGCTTTCCACAGGTTTATTTCATACAGATGTTGGGTTTATTTTATGCAGATGTTTGGTTTGTTTCATGCGAAGCACACTGCAGTTCCCAGATTTCAGCCCGACTCTGTGCTGCTGTTGTGCATTAATACCACATTTATTATTATTTCATATGCATTCGTTCATTAATTTATGCCAATGTTATAAATGTTTGACAACGTGTAGTGGTTCGTTAATGCTCTAAAAACCAGATGATTTGTTGCTGTTGTTGTTATTATTATTGGTAGTAGTTGTATCATTTGAAATAAACCACCTGGTAAAGTGCTGTGCAAAATTAAGGCACCTATGATTATTATTATTATTTAAAACAAGGGTAGTTCAATAAATCAATAGACATCAATAGATGTTAGTTATCTCCCGTATAGACTATTGCAACGCCCTCCTGACAGGTCTTCCGGCCTGTGCTGTGAGACCGCTACAGATGATCCAGAATGCTGCAGCACGCCTGGTTTTCAACCAACCAAAAAGAGCACATCTCACGCCCCTATTAGTCGAGCTGCATTGGCTACCCTTAGCTGCTCGCATCAAATTTAAATCACTAATGATGGCCTTCAGAGTATTCACTGGTTCTGCTCCCATCTTCCTCAATAGACTCTTAAAACCATACGTTAGCGCCCGCCCTCTCCGTTCCTCAAAGGAGCGCCAACTAACACGGCCAACCCTCCGTACAGGTCAGTCGAGGCTATTCTCATCTCTGGTACCACGCTGGTGGAACGAGCTTCCAAGCACCATCAGAGCAACAGAAACCCTCTCCACATTCAAGAAATCATTGAAAACACAGCTCTTCTGAGAGTATCTCTTGGAATCTAATGCACTTATTACTTCCTGTGGCATATTGCAATCAATGTAAGGTATTAGGTATAAATTGTGCTGTAGTTTTAATGTTAGATCCTCTTTTGTAAGTCGCTTTGGATAAAAGTGTCCGCCAAATGCATAAATGTAAATGTAAATAGAGTGAAAGCCTTTCTTTTTTCTAAAAAGTAGTAGATGTGTTGTGAGCGAGTGTGTGTGTGTGTGTGTGTGAGGAACAACTTGTGTTTGCAGATGTTCTTCTTGATCGTATGGATTTGTTAAATCAACAGCACACTTGATTTAACGTAATGAAGTATCTATTAATCAAATAACACTGGGCTGTCACAAGGAGAGCTTGGGAAAGGGTTAAACCTACACCTTCACACACAGAATATCACTACTTACTGTAATAAATGTAATAAATGTCTTTGTTTTTATTCCGATATTAGGGTTATATTTAGTTTGGTTTATTTTTGAGCAAATAAACACTGATAAACAGCTTTTTAAATCAGGTTCCTCTGCACAGTGCCGTGGACCTGGACTCAGTCTGTGAGGAGATAGACTTGTAAAGGTAGCGTTAACTGTAGCGGCACAGTCGTGTCTTTTAGTTTAGACGTAGACTCTAACTCTGAAGTGGACTCAGAAGCAAACACGGAGCTGTGCAGTAAAAGTATCTTTAAATATCGCTGTAAGAGCGCTGTAAGGGAAACCATCGGTTTGATCATTGAATGACATCACACCCTTCTCTTCTAGGTGATACCCCTTGGTTGCAAGAGGAATGTGAGGAGATTAAAAGCCACGAGTGTCCTGCTGGGTGAGTTTGCTGAGTTCTAATTCTAGTCTCCTGTTTCTACAAGCTCCGATAGAGCTGTTTATGAGCGGTGTCTGATACCTGTAAGAGTCTGGACCTCAGTGAAGGTTGTAAGTGAACCCTAAAGCTGCACTAAAGCAGGCTCGGGCTGAAGGTGCAAACTTCACACCGGGAGCCCTGCTTTTCAAATGCAGCACTGAATACGCAGCGTGTTTCCTGGTGCTCTACACACACTTCACACCACGCTGGTCTACTTTGCATGTCTGTCGTGTGCTAACGGGTATACTGAGTGATGCCTTGGGTTCATGAGAGAATGCGAACGCATCACTAGTGTGTGACACATCACCTGCAAATTAGCTCCTTTGGCTGTGTGTATTTCAAAAGGTGTGAGGGCTGAGCTGTTCAATCCGAGGCCTTTCAGAGAACCTGAAAGTAGATTAGCATTTTACGACAGCAACCAGAACCAGGTCACTGCGGCAGATGGGAGAGAGATCTTTGTGGAAGTAAATGTAAATGTAAATGTGTCATGTTTCTGAGTGTTAATTTTCTTTGGTCAGGTTCGTTCGTCCTCCTCTCATCATGCTCTCCGTCGATGGCTTTCGGGCTTCCTACATGAAGAGGGGCAATACAGTCATCCCCAACATTGAGAAACTGAGTAAGACTGAATCTTTATCATTGTGTGATATATATATTTAGGGCTGGATACAATATAGTTCTGATATCGAGACGAACAACTTAAATTCCACTGAAAAACGTCTGAAGAACAAACAAGAAACATGACTTCACCATCAAACATAGACCTCTTGGCTTTGTCGATATTAATATTTTAAAACTAACTTTAAAATTGAGTGCTGAACTGATGACAGCGCCCTGTGATGACAGTAAATAATGTGTATTTAAATATTAAAATGTGTTTAAAAATCATATCATAGTTATTAAACATTGTATATTGCGGTATATATTGATACAGAATTTTTGTCCAGCCCTATTTATTTATTTATTTATTTATTTTTGGTGTATGTGAATGGTTTGACATCACTTGTCTGATTATACATGGTTGGTTTCAGCGCCTATACCTTTAAACTATAATGAGCCAAGCTCACAGCAGTGAGGAGCGATGAGCCGAAGCTCTGCTTTTTAGCTGATTTAGCTCTGTTCTCTTTCTTCTGATTTCTGATTCCTCTGTTCTCGTTGTGTCTGTTTTGCTGCGTTTAACCTCGCCTCTAAGCGCTGTAATTGGACAGACTCAGACGAAGGGGCGGCTAATTTCATCCCATGCTTTCTGACTGCCCCCAGAAAACTGTCTGGGTGGTCTCGTCTCACAGTGTGTGTCGGTGGGTTTCAGATCCACACGTTAATGTGAACAAGCACCGAACAAGTGATTTTTTTTTTCTTTAATGCAAAGTTTATGTTGTGTGTACATGCATGAGGCTGAGATTCCAGCCGAAGGGGTTCTTACTTAGTCCTGACAGTTACAGTTAAAGCAGTCCTCCGGAACCGACAGCGCTTTATAGCGCTTAATTCTGAGGATCCTTCCTCACCATTTGCTGCTCTACAGTCTGTTTACGCACTCCAAACAAGTCTAAAGTGTTTACGAACAACTGGTGTCAGTCAATGGGTAAAAAAATCATACTCATAAACTCTGTTATGCGAGGCTTTCTCTCTCTTCTCATCTGGATTTTTTAGACAACTGAGAGGACTCTAAAACTTTGAAAAGCATGAACCGAGATGAGGATATTGCTCTATTCCTGCTCCATAGCTACGTAAACTAGACTTAGTTTGGGATTGTTTAATTTGGAAATGGCTCCAAAATGGGAGAGCGCTAACTGCATGAAAGTAAACACAGACCGAATGAGATTCTGTGGTAATTCAAACAGTGAATAAAAAGTAATAGACAAGTTAAACTTCACCACATTGTTCCACCTTAAAAAAACTCAGAGCTTCCGAACATAAACAAACCAGAGAAAACAGTGTTCAACAATCGTAATTGTTGCCTTTAAATCCTTGTCTTTTGTAGGAACATGTGGAACCCATGCCCCCTACATGAGACCAGTCTATCCCACCAAGACCTACCCGAATTTGTATACGATCACAACAGTACGTGTTAAATCTGCTTCAGTTTACTTTATTTTTCACCTGTGTTTTGTTGTTCAGTACCATGTGTGTTTCTCCTTTGTTGTAGGGTCTTTACCCTGAGTCCCATGGCATTGTAGGTAACTCCATGCATGACCCTGTTTTTGACGCAATGTTTACTCTCCGGGGCAAAGAGAAACTGAACCACCGTTGGTGGGGAGGGCAACCGGTGAGTCCAACTTCATCTCTTTGGTGTTTTCTTCAAGTTTGATTGTGAATGAGTAACGATTAAAGGAGAGGTCTTAATAACACGTCCGTGGCCTGCTTTGTTCAAAATACCACAAGGATCAAACACCACAGCAGTGTATTTTTCCCTTGTCTAAACAGCCCTGCTCACCAACCAGGTTTTAGGGGTGGGTTCTTACACTCACTTACAAAGTTTTATACTTCCTTTAAATGATAAGGAGCCACTCAGTGTTCACCCCGACCCCGAGCGCACAGCTGTGAGTAGTAGCTCTCGTTTCTGGCTCAGTTTTCTTTATTCTCCGTTCTCGTTTTCTCTGTTTTTACTCGGTGCTGTTATTTCTCCGCATTCGCTGTATCTGTTGTGCTTCAGGGTCCAGCGCTGTGATTGGAGAGACTCAGACGAGGGGGCGGGACAATTCTAAAGTCTTTGCACTTGATGTCAGATGGGTAGCAAAATCAGACTCATTTTTTCCCCATGTTTTCTGACTTAGGCAGCCCACAGAAAACTGACAGGGTGGTCTTGTTTCACCATGTGTGGGTTGGTGGACTCCAGATCCCCACATTAATGTACACATGCACCGAACAAGTGATCATTTCATAATACGTCCCTTTTAAACTTGCATTGATGTTCTTCTTCTTTCTAATGATCAGCTTCTGGCACATCTGGCAGGCATTAGCTCAACAGCTGGAGCCAATTTCCTGCTTTCACTGCGCTCTTTTTCTTTTTGAGAAACTACTGAGTGAATTGTGAGGGTGCAGGATGATGCTGCTTTAAAGATATAACGTGTGGAACTCATCGAGTTGATCAGGTTCTGCAGAATCTGCCACAGGTCTTGATTATCTCTTGTGGGATGTTAGCAGTTTAAATAAAAAAGTGGTGTTCTCTTTGAGGCCGTTAATGTTAGCTTCTCATAAGGTGACCCGGTGTGACCCTGCGTGACTCTTGCTGATGTTTATTTTTTATGGTCTCTTAATAATACAGGGCCGTTTGTTTTGAAGATGGCCCTGTTTTAGATTTTTGAACAAGCAGCTGGAGCTTAGACAGTGATTTCATTTGTCAACAAGTAAACACAGTTCTGGGTCTTAATAGAACATCTGTGACCTGCTGTGGTCAAAACCCCACAAGGATCAAACCCGGTGTTCTCCCTGTCTAAACAGAACTGTTCTGAAGGTCTGGTTTCAGCGCCTGTTCCTTTAAATGATAATGAGCTGCTCGCTGTTCACCGCGACCCCGAGCGCACAGCAGTGAGGAGCGAGGAGCAGAAGCTCCCTTTTTTAGCCATTGCTGCTCGGTTCTCTTTCTTCTCCATTCACATTTTCTCTGTTATTTCTCTGCGTTTGTTGTGAGCATTTTGCTTTGTTTATCCTCGTTTTGACACTCTCAAATAAGCACAGGTCCAGTGCTGTGACTGGAGAGACGAGGGGCAGAGTAACTCTAAGGTTTCTGCACTTCAGAAGCAGAGCAATATCAGATATCCATCCATCCGTTATAATCGCTTATCCAGTTCAGGGTCACGGTGGGTCCAGAGCCTACCTGGAATCATTGGGTGCAAGGTGGGAATACACCCTGGAGGGGGCGCCAGTCTTTCACAGGGCAACACACACACTCACACCTACGGACACTTTTGAGTCGCCAATCCACCTACCAACGTGTGTTCTTGGACTGTGGGAGGAAACCGGAGCACCCAGAGGAAACCCACGCAGACACAGAGAGAACACACCACACTCCTCACAGACAGTCACCCGGAGGAAACACACACAGACACAGGGAGAACACACCACACTCCTCACAGACAGTCACCCGGAGGAAACCCACGCAGACACAGGGAGAACACACCACACTCCTCACAGACAGTCACCTGGAGGAAACCCACGCAGACACAGAGAGAACACACCACACTCCTCACAGACAGTCCCCCGGAGCGGGAATCGAACCCACAACCTCCAGGTCCCTGGAGCTGTGTGACTGCGACACCTACCTGCTGCGCCACTGTGCCGCCCAATATCAGATATTTAAATGTTTTTTTTTATTATTTTAATAATGGAGCTCACAGAAAACGGACTGGGTGGCCTTGTTTCACCATTTGTTTATGTTTCGACTTTCCATTTACTGAAGAAGTGATTTTAAAATATGTCCTCTTTGTTTTTCTAAACCGTACACTCCTCTTACCTGCAGATCTGGATAACCGCCGTGAAGCAGGGGGTGAAAGCAGGCACTTTCTTCTGGCCAATGTAAGTCTGCACGAGTGATTCTGGAAATGGCAGATTCGCACACGCTTAGCGCAGCCGCTTGCGTTTACTCTCTTTAAAGCCCCCCTAGGAAACAAAAGGACAGTTTCTGGTGTAACTTTGCTGTAATTGCCCTGCTGTCAGTTTCAGTCAAATGTGGGAATGACACACATGTTCTTGTTTTGCGCTCCTCTTGGGCAAGCCTCTAGCTCTCTTGAAGCATGTCTGCAGCCCAACGGCTTCCACATTCACACACACAGAGGGCTTATATACTGGAGATTTGTTTTGCCCAGGCGTAGACGTGAGCAGCTCGGACTGTTTTTGTAGCAATTTGTGCGCAAAGGGGCTTATTTACACAAAGCAAGGCCCTCGTGGGTTTTTAACTTCCAGGTTCTTCAAACAATGAGGCCATAAAACAATCCCTAGCCCACGTCCTCTGCAGTAGAATTGGAAGGAAATTAATTTTGTGAATATTATTTGACATAGCAAAGTATTTCTGATGTCGTCTGAGGATCCTCGAGGCCTATTAACGGGGTTAATGCTGAGCTACAGGTTCAGGTGTAGTGTATAGCCATATCTCTTTGAAGTCAACATGAATCTTATTTCTCTTTACCATAGTTTTACTGATTCATAACCATGTGTTCAGTCTTGCTTCTGTGGTTCGTACTCATCCTGTGTTTGTTCACAGAGGAATTCCACTGGAGAGGAGAGTGTTGACCATGCTGCAGTGGCTTCACCTTCCTGATGCAGAGAGGTCAGTGTCCCCTCAATATTCACTCAGTTGCTTCTCTTTGGGGATAATCTGTTTGGGTCCTGGCTGCTCGTACTCGTACTGTGTTTCTTCACTGGTGTTGATTGTACCTCTGCAGTTTAGTGTGGTGTGAAGGCTCAGAGGGGAACTGATTTGTGTTTACAGGCCGTATGTTTACGCCATGCACTCTGAGCAGACGGATGCCTATGGCCACAAACTAGGACCCCAGAGCCTTGAGGTGAGCTGAGCTTGCAAGAAAACTCTTATTTATGGTCACGGAGTCCAGCAGACCGTACGCCCCACATCTGCTGAAACCACATTAACTAATATGCGCCGACATGAATGTTGCATGCACCATGTTCCCTTAAGAAAATAAGATTTTAGCGCGCACACATACACATGCAAATGCAAACACACACACACATACACTGTGCGTAGTTGGTAAGCTTGGCTTCCCGAGATGGTCTACAGGGCAATCGTAACTAAACATTTAACTGCACATTGTAATTCTACAAGTACAGACAGCAGACCATCTGTTGCCATGGTGAATCATTTCTAGCGCTGCAGTGACACTGACATGGTGGTGGTGTGTTAGTGTGTGTTGTGCTGGTGTAGAGTGGATCAGACACAGCAGTGCTGCTGGAGTTTTTAAACCCCTCAGTGTCTGGACTGAGAACAGTCCACCGACCAAAAACATCCAGCCGACAGCGTCCTGTGTCACTGATGAAGGACTAGAGGACGAGCGACACACACTGTGCAGCGACAGATGAGCTACTGTCTCTGACTCTACATCTACAAGGTGGACCAACGAGGGAGGAGTGTCTCACAGAGTGGACAGAGAGTGGACACTCCAGCAGCACTGCTGTGTCTGATCCACTCTACACCAGCACAACACACACTAACACACCACCACCACGTCAGTGTCACTGCAGCGCTGAGAACTCAAATCATACCTGCTCTGTGGAGGTTCTGACCACTAAAGAACAGGGTGAATAAGGGCGAACAAGGTATGCAGAGCAACAGATGAAATTCACTTGGTAATTGTAGAACAACCAAGTGCTGAAACAAGGAGGTGGTAATTTAATATGCATTGTCTGTGCTTACTATCTGTTATCAACATTCATTCATTCATTCAGTCATTCATTTTCTGTAAGTGATTATCCTGTTCAGGTTCACGGTGGGTCCAGAGCCTACCCAGAATCATTGGGCGCAAGGCAGGAATACACCCTGGAGGGGGCGCCAGTCCTTCACAGGGCAACACACACACACACACACACACACACACACACATTCACTCACACACTCACACCTACGGACACTTCTGAGTCGCCAATTCACCTTCCAACGTGTGTTTTTGGACTGTGGGAGGAAACCGGAGCACCCGGAGGAAACCCACGCAGACACAGGGAGAACACACCACACTCCTCACAGACAGTCACCTGGAGGAAACCCACGCAGACACAGAGAGAACACACCACACTCCTCACAGACAGTCACCCGGAGGAAACCCACGCAGACACAGGGAGAACACACTACACTCCTCACAGACAGTCACCCGGAGGAAACCCACGCAGACACAAGGAGAACACACCACACTCCTCACAGACAATCAGTCACTCGGAGGAAACCCATGCAGACACAGGGAGAACACACCACACTCCTCACAGACAGTCAGTCACCCGGAGGAAACCCACGCAGACACAAGGAGAACACACCACACTCCTCACAGACAGTCACCCGGAGGAAACCCACGCAGACACAGGGAGAACACACCACACTCCTCACAGACAGTCACCCGGAGGAAACCCACGCAGACACAGAGAGAACACACCACACTCCTCACAGACAGTCACCCGGAGGAAACCCACGCAGACACAGGGAGAACACACCACACTCCTCACAGAGAGTCACCCGGAGGAAACCCACGCAGACACAGGGAGAACACACCACACTCCTCACAGACAGTCACCCGGAGGAAACCCACGCAGACACAGGGAGTACACACCACACTCCTCACAGACAGTCACCCGGAGCGGGACTCGAACCCACAACCTCCAGGCCTCTGGAGCTCTGTGACTGCGACACCTACCTGCTGCACCACCGTGTTGCTCTGTTATCAACATACGATAATGAATTTAAATATTTAAAGTGCTGTCTCATTTCTACAGCTCAACAGCCCACTGAAGGACATTGATAAGGTGGTTGGACAACTGATGGATGGGTTGAAACAGATGAAACTCCATCGCTGTGTCAATATCATCCTGGTTGGAGACCACGGTAAAACTTTTAACTTCTTTGATTCTGAATAAAATATAGATTATATAAAAGATGCTGTGCATGTGCACTCACTGAGGACACCTGTACACCATCATCATGCAATTACTAGCCAATTGTGTAGCAGCAATGCAGTGCATACAACCTTGTATAAACAGGTAGGGTGACCAGACGTCCTCTTTTACCCTGACACGTCCTCTTTTTTAGACGTAAATAAATGTCCGGGCGGAATTTGACAAACGTCCGGGATTTTGTTTTTCTAGCGCTTACATAGAATTCGTAGAAGCGTTTCGTTCACAAACTAGTCCCGCCCTCCCCTACTCCGATTGGTTCGCTTGAGTGAGAAGGGGGCGTGGTGAAGTAGCCTAAAGCCTTCTGATTGGACGGTCTGACTGTAGAGCTACCGTTATTGGTCGATAACCTTCTCTGTAAACATTTAATTGGTCCTCTTTTTCACCATCTCAGATCTGGTCACCCTAAAACAGGCCAGCAGCTTTTGTTTATGTTCACACCCACCATTAGAATGCTGTAAAAACATGACATCATTGATTTTTACCATGGCATGATTGTTGGCGTTAGTCAGGTGGGTTTGAAAATGTATGTAACTCTTGATCTCCTGGGATTTTCACACACAGACTTCTCTAGAGTTCACTAAGAGTAGTGCAGTAATGGAATAAGATCCAGTGAGCAGCAAAGTGAGGTCAAAAGGGAATGGCCATATTTTCTCAAGCCATGGTAATGCAGTTAACCACTTTGTAAATGAGTAGTGAGCAGAAGAGCATTGCAGAATATGTCACAACATTTGAAACCTTGAGGTGGATGGGCTACAACAGTAGAAGACCACATAAGGTTCTGCTTCTGTCAGCCAACAACGACAAGCTGAGGCTGCACTGGACAAAGAGCTACCAAAACTGGACAGTGGCTCTGACAAAACTTGATTTCTACTGAGGCTCAAAGATGGTAGAGTCAGAATTTGGGGACAACAGCATTGCCAATGGACCCAACCTGCCTTAGGTCAGCAGCCCAGGCTGGTGGGGGGAAGGATTTCTTGGAGCCAGTTAACTCCAATCATCAATTGAATGCCACAGATTATTGGATTTCTGACCATGTGCATACTTTCATAGCCATAATTCCCTCATCATCTAAGGAATAGCTATTTGAAGCTATTTGGAGAGTAAAAGGAAACATTAAATATTATTAGTATAGTGTGCCTAATAAAGTGCAATGGCGAATTAATAAACACCAATAAGCCACAAGCTTTAAACCACTAAGAGGTAAAACAATTACTTGACAGAGGTGTGTCAGGCAGCAAGTGAATAGTCAGCTCTTGGAGGTGATGTTGGAAGCAAGCGTCTAGATCTAAGCCCATCATCTATCAAGGGTCAAAGCATCTCAAAAACAGCAGGTTTTATGGACTGTTTGCGGTGTGCTCTTTTAGTTGCGGTTGTTAGTAAATACATATATGGATCTAAGGAAAGACAATCATTGAACCAGCAACAGGGTCATGGGTGCCTGAGGATACATACCCTGCACAGGCTCTACTTCCTTTGTTTTCAAAAATGCTGTGAACTCAAACACTGAGTTAAACACTTCCCTCAGGCATGGAAGAGGCTAACTGTGATCGAACGGAGTTCCTCAGCTCTTACATGTCCAATGTTGATGACATCATCCTAATCCCTGGCTCCCTTGGGAGAATCCGAGCTCGAAATCCAAACAACCCGAAATGTGAGTAAACCAGGTGAAGCAGAGAACCCGCTTCTCCTTGATTATTCTTTAGAACATGGGTGAGAGCCTTAAAATGCTATGGAACTAGGTACAAAAAACAACAGCAGTATGGTGTAGTTACACAGTTTTTATTATTAAAACAGTTTAAATTGTTATAGTAATATTTAAATGTTATTTATTTTGTGCAAAATCTGTTAGTGTCTGCCATTGACTAAATAACAAGGTCTTTGTGTTTTTTTACTACGTCTAGACGATGCAAAAGCAGTGGTTGCAAACCTTACAGTGAGTAAATTCATTCATTCATTAAGTTTTTACCAAAGATCAACACTGATTAAACACATATGGGAACAAACGTGTAAAAAGAGAATGAAATCCATGTTCAAAAATGGATGGATATCTTGTTAAGAGAAATACAGAGAGAATACAGTCTCTGTGGGCTTCACCTGTTACAGGTTCAGTTCCGTTATCAGTTCACCTGATGTAGTTTAAGGAACCACTGATTAGCCAAGGCTTACGGCCAGTGATTCTGGGTAGGCTTTGGACCCACCATGTCTCTGTAGTACGTAGTGTTTTCTCAAGGAGATGTTTGTGAATGTTTCTCAGAACTAACTGGAACATATAAAATATGTTGTTTTCTGTTTATTTCTGTTTATTGTGACCACATAAATGTCACAAATTTGGGAAGAGGGGTGAAGGAAGTGTGAACTGTGAGCTGAACGGCCCTTGAGCAAGGCAGCTAACCCCCAAACCCAAGGGAATTAATAAAGTAACACTTGTAAATATGTCTTAGCGTATTGTTTTCACAGATACTCTGTATTTAAGAGGATCATTCTTTATTTTAAAGTTGAAAACAGGTTGACTAACTCCAGTGTATAAACTCCTCTCACAGTGTAAAAAGCCTGACCAGCATTTCAAACCTTACCTGAAACAACACCTTCCCAAACGCCTCCACTACGCCAACAACCGCCGCATTGAAGAGATTCACCTAATGGTGGACAGAAAGTGGCATGTAGCAAGGTAAAGGGATGGATATAATATCAAGTCTATGTATAACATTCATTCATTCATTATCTGTAACCCTTATCCAGTTCAGGGTCACGGTGGGTCCTGAGCCTACCTGGAATCATTGGGCGCAAGGCGGGAATACACCCTGGAGGGGGCGCCAGTCCTTCACAGGGCAACACACACTCACACCTACGGACACTTTTTGAGTCATCAATCCACCTAACAACGTGTGTTTTTGGAGCGTGGGAGGAAACCCACGCAGACACAGGGAGAACACACCACACTCCTCACAGACAGTCACCCGGAGGAAACCCACGCAGACACAGAGAGAACACACCACACTCCTCACAGACAGTCACCCGGAGGAAACCCACGCAGACACAGGGAGAACACACCACACTCCTCACAGACAGTCACCCGGAGGAAACCCACAGCAGTTACCCTTCAAATTGTGTGAAACGTTCATGATGAAT
Organism: Hoplias malabaricus; assembly: GCF_029633855.1. Lineage (NCBI taxonomy): Eukaryota > Metazoa > Chordata > Actinopteri > Characiformes > Erythrinidae > Hoplias > Hoplias malabaricus. The sequence continues at coordinate 41,698,325 of NC_089809.1, forward strand.
GCCCCAATAGAAATGATCTAAAATTACTTAGAATAAAATCTTTTAACTTTGTCTTGCACTGAAAGTTAGGAGGTTTTTCCCCATCTCCTATGAAGTTACTGTTCTGGAGATGCATTTTTTCTTTGAACAATAACCTCCACGTTCAACTGTGATGGCAGTGGAGAACTAGTGAAAATTTGATAATGTTTTAGTGCTAATTTAGGATCAGCAATAATGATTTTAATTAGTATTTCACCTTGAAAACACTGGTGAATTTACCTCCTCACTGCAATGCTGGGCAGTGCTTTGACAGCACGCTTCACATAAGGACGTCACTGTTATATGGAGCTCTAGAGTTCGAGCATCTGTTAACCATCCGAATCAATGATCTGAAAGCACGACAGATTTTAACAAATATTAGGAGTCCTCCACGTCTCCCTCTTCCCCCTCAATTATCTTAATAAGCCATAAATGTTCATGCTGACCCACTGTGGAGAGCTATGACTAAAGAAAACCCATGAGGTAATGCTCAGAGCTAATGGCGACTTCTGAACACACGCCGTAAGGAAGATGTAGATGAAGATGAGAGGCAGCTCCTCTGTGGCGGGTAGGAAAGTCCTCCTCTGTTTGCCTTGGCTTGCAGCAGGGCTCAAATGAAAGAGTTCTTTCAGAATCTCACCAGTGGAGATACAGACTCGTCTAATTGGTGGCACCACAGCTCTGAAGCGACTGCTTCTTTCCAGAGTAACGTTTCTCCAGGCTTGAAGGAATTAGCCTGAAGCAGGCTTTTAAATCTTCTGCTTGGATGAAGTGAGGTGAAACAGAAAGTTTGTGTGTGCTGAGGAGTCCTGCTGCTGTGTGATTTACACTCCGTGCTTTCGGCAACTAGCTGTGCATTCACTGTAGCATGTAAACAGCATCACCGCAGTCTGGTATGTCCAGCCTGACTCTGCTTTCAAATTTGTGTCAGTTTGGTTGATTTTAACACACATTTATGAGATCAGCTCAGGAGTCTAAGGGTCTCTAAGATTTGAGTAACACATTCTCCACCCTGGCAGCTCCTGGGTTCTGTGGTTGTGGGTTAAATCCCCGCCTCGGGTCGCTGTCTGTGAGGAGGTGTGTTCTCCTTGTGTCTAACATGTTGGTAGGTTATTTGGCTGTTCAAAAGTATCTGTAAGTACGAGTGTGTGTGGACTCTGTGATAGACTTGACGCCCCATTCAGGGTGTGTTCTTGCCTTGCACCTAGTGAGTCCACGTCGGCTCTGGACTGAACTGATTAAAAATAAGATGTTTTAACTATAAAAGATTAGTTTGGTTTCGTTTAATTAATAGTAGGCGGCATGGTGGCACGACAGATCCAGCATCCTGGGGTTGTGGGTTTGAGTCCCGCTCCGGATGACTGTCTGTCATGGGTGTTCTCCCCATGGTCCATAGGTGTGAGTCAGTGGCGGATGCTGGTCTTTCAAGGAGGGGAAGCTCAATTTCAGCCTACATCATAAAATCGGTTTATTTATACGTAAATTCTACCCTCCATTCCTTTTCAAGAAAATGATCTGTGACCCTGTCGTACCAACAAGGCGTCTTTTCCAGGGACTTGACTAGTGTCCTCTCAATGGCCAGCAGAGCTAGGCTGCTTAAACGGCCTTGGCCCATGTGAAGTGTGTCCGCCTGTGAGTGCTTTGTGACGGTGGAGGGGCTCAGCAGCACCCGCTGGACAGAAACTGCGATAGAAGTCAGAAAGTGTGATAGAAGTCAGTCTCCAAACACAAGCAGCTACAAAAAACCCACCAGAAATAGAAGCTCGATTTGTCACTAGTCGTTTTTAACAAAGAAAATGCCGCTAAGAGGATTAAGAAAGTCTCCGGTTCAACTCAGAACAGAATGAAAATGTAATGCTCCCACGGATCTTTACACCAAAGGATCGCTGATTCGCTCATTTCGCTGTCAATCAAAAAAGGATTCAGCCTCAGACAGATCATCCAATCATCATGCAGAAGCTGAGCGTCCGGGCCAGCCGAGGCCAGCCCACTGCCCCATAGACCCCCAGAGACGCTGAGCGTCCGATGGGCGGGACAAAGCCCAGCATTTATCCAATCACTCGTCTCGTTTCGCTGCTTCGCTATTGAACTCTGTGGACGCTGTTTAAAGCACTGTGAAGCTGTGGGAATGATTGAGAGGAAAGCCGCGTCTTTACCAGTGATAAGAAGCTGATTCTGAACAAAAGTTGAGCGCGTTGTAGTGCATATTTATTCAATGACATGTACACACAACAGTATATATTTGATCTGAACTGGATAAGGGGTTTCACTCTGTCAAAAAAATTGTTGTAATACTTATTTATATTAGAATTAAAAGACATTCATTAAACTCAAAAACACATGGCTGCCAGTGTATTATTCAAAATGCTTATAAAACTATATAGTGTGCAATGATCTGGTGACCTCCATCTTCTGCAGGAAGTTACCGGAGGGGAAGAGGCATCCAGGTAAATGTGGTTTCTCTGGTGACCATGGATATGACAACAAGATCACCAGCATGCAGGTACATGCTCGAGGCCTCTGACGGGTTTGAAATGTGCGGGTGTGCGGTGGGTTTCTCACTCCCTTGGCTCTCTCTTGCAGACTGTTTTCCTTGGATACGGACCCATGTTTAAATTCAAGACAAAGATACCACCGTTTGAGAATATTGAGCTGTACAACGTGATGTGTGGTATGATGACTGCTGTTTTACAATTGATTTGTGTCCTTTATTTTTCAGACTGCACTATTATTATAAACAGATTATCAACGTCAAGTGTAAAAAAGTGTAGATATAGGTACAGTTTGTATAATTAGTACTGTTCAATTGGATTTAATGTGATGAAACATATAATAAACTACTTTTAATACATTTTAAATATATATCAAAGTATACACTGTATGGACAAAAGTATTGAGACACACATCCGAATCACTGCATTCATTCAGTTCCATTGCTAGTGTTAGCTAGTGTTTAGGAACCACAGCGATCCACGTCAAATTAAAGAGCGGGTCGTAGAGTGCTGAAGTGCACAATAGCTGTGTGCAAGGAGATTCATGGCTTCGGTTTCCATGATCGAACAGTTGCAGGCAAGCCTTGCATCACCAAGCACAGTGTCAACCGTCTGATGGAGTAGGGTAAAAGCACGTTGCCACTGGACTTCGTGGTGCCATACGTCTCTACCTTGCAGTCTGATGGAGGAGTCTGGGTTTGGTGAGCACCAGAAGAATGCTACCTTCCTCAATGCATTGTTCCAGCTGATGGTGCAGGGAAGGCCCTTTTCTTCTTCCTGAGTGACTGTGCCCCAGTGCACAAAGCAAGGTTCATACAGGCACGGTTGTGTAAGTGTAGGTGACTTGACTGCCCACTCAGAGCCCTGGCTTCAACCGCATCAAACGCTTTAGGAAGAACTAGAACGGAGATTGTGAGCCAGGCCCCTTCATCCAACACCAGTGTCTGACCTCACAAGTGCTCTCCTGGATGAATGGACAAAAACTGCCACATTCCACAATCTTGAAAGAGCATCCAGCTCCTCTCAAGGAGATTGGTTCCAGAGCCCATACTGTGTGTCGAGGTGAGCCCAACTATATCTGGCCGGTACCTCTCAACCTCGCGCACCAGCTCAGGCCCTTTTCCCACCAGAGAGGTTACGTTCCATGTTCCAAAAGCCAGTTTCAGTAACTGAGGATCAGAACTCCAGGGCCCCCGTCCGCGGCTGCCACCCGATCCACAATGCACCAGACCCTGATTACTACCTCTCCCACAGGTGGTGGGCCCATGGGACCCATGTTGCTCCTTCAGGCTGAGCCCGGCCGGACCCTATGAGTGAAAGTAAAAGCCAAGGAGCCCCTCCCAAAGGCCTGGCTCCAGGGTGAGGCCCCTGTAACCCTACTCCGGGCAAGGGAAGCTGTGTCCCTGTTTTTACTTTCTTCATCTTGGTCTTTATGGATCACTCTTTGTCTGGCCCATCACCTAGGACCAAGGGAGACCCTACCAGGGGCTATTGCCCCTGACAACATAGCTCCTAGACTCATGCAGGCACCACGTTAAGGTGGTGATCCAGGGAAGGTCCAATCTTGTAGAAAGCCTTCCTGAAAGAGTGGAAGCTGTGTATAGCTGCTTATACTGCATATATGGATTTAGAATGGAATTTCATAAGAGCTCTGGTAGGTGTAATGTGTAGATGCACTATACTTTTGTCCATATAGTGTATGTTTGAGAACTTACATACCACTGTATTGATTTATACTGGTACTATATTACTCAAACCTCTTGCTCTCCCCCTTCATAGACCTCCTCGGTTTGAAGCCCGTCCCTAACAACGGGACCCATGGTAGTCTAAACCACCTGCTGAAAAACCCCGTCCACAAACCGAGCATGCCTGAAGAGGTGTCCAAGCCCAATCCCTCCGGACCCATCACAGCCATTACTGATGACCTGGGCTGCACTTGTGATGAAAAGGTCAGCAGCAGAACATATTAATATCTAGGGCTTAATATTTTAAAAAAAACATAATTTATAAGCAAATAAACCATGAGTAAGTTCATTAAAGGTACAATTCTTTAATGAGAAGAACAGCACTCCTGAGTGACACTGCCCTTTAAACGTTAACCATTTCATCAGGAGATTATGAGTTAAAACCCCAGTGATATTTTTCAGCCATTCGGAGTGTTAGAGAACAGAACTGGCCTCACTCTGTGGGTGGGTAACATGGCCTCACTCTTCACACATCTCAAGGTGCTAACTAGAATGGTTGTCTGTTAGCTGATGTGCCAGATTGTGGCAGTTTGCCTGTTTTATCCATCACATTAAAGTAACTGTAGGTAGGATTGTACCTTAAAATTGCAGCTTGAAAATTACTGTGATGCTTCATTGACATGTAATAAGGAGAACAGAGCTTCTGTCGTTGCTATGACGACCTCAGCAAGGCAGAAACAGCACTATGTCACTTTGGAGGTAGGCAGGAAAATGTACTCATAGTCATTTTGTAACCAATCTAATTCTAATTAAATGTAGCAACACCCAGTCTAGCCTCTGCAATTGTTTTCATGATTATTTCCTGTTGTTGTGTGACACAGTGGTTGTATGTCATGGTGCTGCAGTAATAATTACAGTAGAATAAATGGGTTTAATCCTGCTTGGAACTGCAGCACAGCTATGAGTCCTGTACATTAGTTGTTATACGCGGTTCTGTTAATCACATTAGGCCGGTTTTCTGGATCCAAATTAAACTAAAGAGTCATTTCAGTAGTAAATCTCCACTTGTAAATTTTACAGACTTTGGTTTAATCAGGGTCCAGGAAACACTTTCTTGCTCCTACAAGTGCTTTTGCTTTCCGCTGATGTGTAGATCTCTTGCTAGAGATTTTCACCTTTAATCTTTTGCAGTTGCGTTCAAAAAGTAGGGGCCAGAGGGCTTTGAAAGTGGCCCTGGTAAGAGGCTATAACCTGGAGTCACTCTGGCTCTGTCTCTTACAGAACAAACTGGAGGAGCTCAATCACCGACTGAGACAAGTTATCAACGGTAATTCCCCGCCTCACGCTGCACTGATTTCATTTGTGTTGAATGCTGAATGTTGAATGTTTTAAGCCTGTTCCTGCTAAAAATACGTCAAACTGTTACCTAGAAAAACAAACACAGAAGTAGAAGTAGTGAGATGTTGCTGTGGCCGTGTACTGCTTTAAAAATGTTGTGTTTTTGACTGTTTACCAAAGGACGTCGTTAATATATTCAGTCAGCATCAATCTTTCATACTATTTACTATACTTTGTTTCATAGACAGCAAAAATCTTCCTCATGGTCGACCTGCAGTCATGTTCCGCACCAAGTACAGTGTCCTCCACCACAGTGACTTCATCAGTGGATACAGTGAAGCTCTCTCTATGCCTCTGTGGACTTCTTTTACTGTATCGAAACAGGTAGGTACTCAGCTACCACAGACAGTGCACCCTACACACAGTGAAGGAGGGCTGATCTGAGTGTATGTGCAGATGAAATGTTCAGGTATCGTAGTTTCTTGTCTGTAATATGGTACGAAGGATAACTCTGACGTAAACTGTTTTCTAGTGATGAGCACAGAGTAAAAACAGTGAAAACGAGGACAGAGAAGAAAGAGAACTGAGCCCAAAATGAATAAAGCCAGAGCTTCTGCTCCTTGCTCCTCACTGCTGTGTGCTCAGCTCATTATCATTTAAAGGAACAGTATGGAGCTCTATTAGGGTCAAAAGTTTTGTTCATTTGAAAAATCTGAAGCTGAAAGTTCATATCTTGAGATTGAACTTTGAAAAATACAACAGTGCATTGTTTTTTGGAATAAATAATTTATTTTCAATTTTCTCGTTCCTGTATATTTTGATATTTGAAGTCTTATATTTTTTAATTGCAGATTTTATGTTTTCAGATTCAAATCTTAATTTTTTTTTTTTAAGTTTCATATCTTTTTTTTTTGGTCACAGATCTTATTTTCACTTTCAGATCTTTTTTTTCAGTTTCGGATCCTTGTTTTTCAGTTTCAGACTTCTGACACTTTTCTCGCATGGAAGATGGGCGTGGTCTAACGCTAACAGCATAGCAACGAAGGCGGCGGAGCTTCCTCTGTGTTGAAAATGAGAACTATCGCTGAACACGCGCATTACATGCAATATTCAGTGTAAAACATTGACTTCAGTGACAAAGTCCTTTATATTGAGCTCTTTTCGACAACATTTGGCACCTTTAATCTTGCAATTAAAGTGTGGCTGTGGAATTACCTTCTGACAGGTGCCAAATGTTGTTGGAAAGAGCTCAATATAAAGGACTTTGTCACTAAAGTCAATGTTTTACAGTGAATATTGCATATAATGTGAATGTTCAGTGATAGTTCTCATTGTCAACACAGAGGAAGCTCCTCCGCCTTCGTTGCTATGCTGTCAGTTGTTAGACCACGCCCCTCTCCGCTGATGTCCTGCCTCCCACGCGAGAAAGGGGTCAGAAGTCTGAAACTGAAAAACAGAGGGTCTGAAAGTGAAAATAAGATTTGTGACCGAAAAAAAAATATGAAACAAAAAAAAATTAAGATTTGAATCTGAAAACATAAAATCTGCAATTGAAAAATATAAGTCTTCAAATATCAAAATATATAGGAATGAGAAAATTGAAAGTAATTTATTTATTCCAAAAAATTAAATAAGTTAATTGAAATTCTATTTAAATTGAAAAGAAAATCATCCTACCCTTTTTAAAATTTAGAATGCACTGTTGCATTTTTCTCAAAATTTGAACTTTCAGTTTCAGAGTTGTTTTTTTTTTCCAAATGAACAAAAATTTTGACCCTAATAGAGCGCCATAGAACAGGTGCTGAAACTGGCCGTTCTGAACAGGGCTGTTTAGACAGGGGGAAAACACTGCTGTGGGGTTAGATCCTTGTGGTACGGTATTTTGAGCAAAACAGGACATAGATATTTAAACCCCATAACTGTGTTTACTTGTGGAAAAAGGGGACGGATCTGTCTTTATAACAAACTAGGATTGCTGCATATGATTCTTTGTATGCTAAGTCTTATGGTTTGTGTAATTCAGGTGGACGTGACCTCTCTTCCTGACTCTCTGAGTAACTGTGTGAGGCCTGATGCTAGAATCCCTCCAGCCTACAGCCAGTCCTGCACCAACTACAAAGCTGACAAACAGATCTCCCACAGTTTCCTCTACCCAGCACGTGAGTCACGTTTTTAAACCCTGTAGTGAATACACACTTTAGATTTCACTCTCATAACTATTTAAGATGTATATAAAATCAAAAGGTTTTACACATTAGGCTGTAGCAGTAACTGAATAATGTCTTAAACTGCAGTAAAATAATACGTGAGGCCAATTCAGTTTGTTTGTGAAAACCGAAACACATCCGGTAAAGAGAGGAAATTTAAATGTGGCACATTTTTGTGCATTTTAATGGATGGTCTCTGTTTATTGCTGAGTTTCAGACATTGGGAATAACTGTCTGTGATGTTGTGTTCAAACGTGTAAAAGTATATATACTTACAATCACTTAGAACATTATTAAATTATGGAATAGCACAATTGTGGTGCAGCAGGTAAGTGTCGCAGTCACACAGCTCCAGGGGCCTTTAGGTTGTGGGTTCGAGTCCCGCTCCGGGTGACTGTCTGTGAGGAGTGTGGTGTGTTCTCTCTGTGTCTGTGTGGGTTTCCTCCGGGTGACTGTCTGTGAGGAGTGTGGTGTGTTCTCCCTCTGTCTGTGTGGGTTTCCTCCAGGTGACTGTCTGTGAGGAGTGTGGTGTGTTCTCCCTGTGTCTGCGTGGGTTTCCTCCAGGTGACTGTCTGTGAGGAGTGTGATGTGTTCTCCCTGTGTCTGTGTAGGTTTCTTTGGGTGACTGTCTGTGAGGAGTGTGGTGTGTTCTCCCTGTGTCTGTGTGGGTTTCCTCCGGGTGACTGTCTGTGAGGAGTGTGGTGTGTTCTCTCTGTGTCTGTGTGGGTTTCCTCCGAGTGACTGTCTGTGAGGAGTGTGGTGTGTTCTCCCTGTGTCTGCGTGGGTTTCCTCCGGGTGACTGTCTGTGAGGAGTGTGATGTGTTCTCCCTGTGTCTGCGTGGGTTTCCTCCAGGTGACTGTCTGTGAGGAGTGTGGTGTGTTCTCCCTGTGTCTGCGTGGGTTTCCTCCGGGTGACTGTCTGTGAGGAGTGTGGTGTGTTCTCCCTGTGTCTGTGTAGGTTTCTTTGGGTGACTGTCTGTGAGGAGTGTGGTGTGTTCTCCCTGTGTCTGCGTGGGTTTCCTCCGGGTGACTGTCTGTGAGGAGTGTGGTGTGTTCTCCCTGTGTCTGCGTGGGTTTCCTCCGGGTGACTTGTCTGTGAGGAGTGTGGTGTGTTCTCCCTGTGTCTGCGTGGGTTTCCTCTGGGTGACTGTCTGTGAGGAGTGTGGTGTGTTCTCCCTGTGTCTGTGTGGGTTTCCTCCGGGTGCTCCGGTTTCCTCCCACAGTTCAAAAACTCGTTGGTAGGTGGATTGGTGACTCAAAAGTGTCCGTAGGTGTGAGTGCGTGTGTGAATGTATGAGTGTGTGTGTTGCCCTGTGAAGGACTGGCGCCCTTTCCAGGGCGCATTCCTGCCTTGCGCCCAATGATTCCAGGTAGGCTCCGGACCCACCGCCGCCCTGAACTGGATAAGGGTTACAGATAATGAATGAATGAATAGCACAACTGTATCATAATGTTTTGTTTTTTTTGTTGGTCTTTGTGTCATGATTGACAGAACTCGCCTCCAGTCAAGAAGCAAGATATGACGCTCTGCTCATCACCAACACTGTGCCGATGTACCCAGCATTCAAACGTAAGTATTACAGCCATGTTTTCACTGACAACACTGTAGTGAGGTGGTCTTTGATTAGACAGTCATAAGAAAACATGCTCAGCAACAGGATGCAAACCACTGACAGGTGATGTGAATAACTCGGATTGTCAGGTTACAGTGGCACCAAGGGCTGAGATATATTAGTCAGTTCTTGAAGTTGATGTTTTAAATGCAGGACAAATGGACCTCCTCCACTTGGACCAGGGCCAAATTGTGGTGGTCATAATATTTTGGTCAAAGCATCTCCAAAACTGCAGGCCTTGTGGAGTTCTCCTCTTGTGCAGTGGTTAGTACTGACTGAAAGTTGTCCAAGGAGGGAAACCACTGAACCAGCGACAGGGTCTTGGATGCCCAAGGCTCACTGGTGTGTGAGGGAACAAGAGGTCAGCGTGGGCACTGCATGATGACAGATCCCTTACTATCAGAGCAGCATTACGTCTTTCAACAGTGTTACTGCGGTAGCTCTTCTGTGGGCTATTCCTCACCACACGCAGCACTGTGCCTTGGGTGACCATGACCCTTCCACCAGTCCTTTCATTTTCTGTCCTTGGACCACTTTTGGCCAAGCACATATCTCCACAGGCCAGAATCCAGAAAGTGGGAGGTGAGGGTTAATGTTAGGAGATAGAGTTACTGTTAGGGTTAGGTCAAGTGTTAGGTTGTGCCTCCCACTTGGAGCGGCCTGCAGCCGGCAGAGATACGATTCTCCTTTTGGCAGGTACTAACCACTACACATTGGGAACTCCCCACAAGAACTGCCTTTTTTTAGATGCTCTGACCTCACTGGATCAACCAAATGCAGTTCCCGAGGATCTAGCTTTGCATAGTAGTTCGCACAGAGATGCTAGGTTCAACACAGTATTTCTGGGAACAGGATTCAGTCCCTGCAAAAGGTCACTGTCTGTGATGAGTGTGGTGTGTTCTCCCTGTGTCTGTATTGGTTTCCTCTGAGTGCTTATGTTTCCTCCTACAGTCCTAACACACATGTTGAGAGGTGGACTGTCTGAATTTGTGTGAGTGACTGGGTGAGTGAGTGAAACTGTCCACAGGTGTGAATGTGTGAGTGACTGGGTGAGTGAGTGAAACTGTCCACAGGTGTGAGTGTGTGAGACTGTCCACAGGTGTGAGTGTGTGAGACTGTCCACAGGTGTGAGAGACTGGGTGAGTGTGTGAAACTGTCCACAGGTGTGAGAGACTGGGTGAATGTGTGAGACTGTCCACAGGTGTGAGTGTGTGAGTGACTTGGTGAGTGTGTGAAACTGTCCACAGGTGTGAGTGACTGGGTGAGTGTGTGTGTGAATGAGTGAGTGACAGGGTGAGTGTGTGAAACTGTCCACAGGTGTGAGTGTGTGAGACTGTCCACAGGTGTGAGTGTGTGAGACTGTCCACAGGTGTGAGTGTGTGAGACTGTCCACAGGTGTGAGAGACTGGGTGAGTGTGTGAAACTGTCCACAGGTGTGAGTGACTGGGTGAATGTGTGAGACTGTCCACAGGTGTGAGTGTGTGAGTGACTTGGTGAGTGTGTGAAACTGTCCACAGGTGTGAGTGACTGGGTGAGTGTGTGTGTGAATGAGTGAGTGTGTGAGTGACAGGGTGAGTGTGTGAAACTGTCCACAGGTGTGAGTGTGTGAGTGACTGGGTGAGTGTGTGAAACTGTCCACAGGTGTGAGTGTGTGAGTGACTGGGTGAGTGTGTGAATGAGTGAGTGTGTGAGTGAATGAGTGAGTGTGTGAAACTGTCCACAGTTGTGAGTGTGTGAGTGACTGGGTGAGTGTGTGAGTGAATGAGTGTGTGAAACTGTCCACAGGTGTGAGTGAATGAGTGAGTGTGTGAAACTGTCCACAGGTGTGAGTGTGTGTGTGACTGGGTGAGTGTGTGAAACTGTCCACAGGCGTGAGTGTGTGAGTGACTGGGTGAGTGTGTGAAACTGTCCACAGGTGTGAGTGACTGGGTGAGTGTGTGAGTGACTGGGTGAGTGTGTGAGACTGTCCACAGGTGTGAGTGACTGGGTGAGTGTGTGAGTGACTGGGTGAGTGTGTGAGACTGTCCACAGGTGTGAGTGTGTGAGTGACTGGGTGAGTGTGTGAGTGTGTGATTGACTGGGTGAGTGTGTGAGTGTGTGATTGACTGGGTGAGTGTGTGAGACTGTCCACAGGTGTGAGTGTGTGAGTGACTGGGTGAGTGAGTGAGTGACTGGGTGAGTGTGTGAGACTGTCCACAGGTGTGAGTGTGTGAGTGACTGGGTGAGTGTGTGAGTGACTGGGTGAGTGTGTGAGACTGTCCACAGGTGTGAGTGTGTGAGTGACTGGGTGAGTGTGTGAGTGACTGGGTGAGTGTGTGAGTGTGTGATTGACTGGGTGAGTGTGTGAGTGTGTGATTGACTGGGTGAGTGTGTGAGACTGTCCACAGGTGTGAGTGTGTGAGTGACTGGGTGAGTGAGTGAGTGACTGGGTGAGTGTGTGAGACTGTCCACAGGTGTGAGTGTGTGAGTGACTGGGTGAGTGTGTGCTGCCCAGGGAAGGACTGTTGTTCCTTGTGCCCAATAACTCCAGCCCTGAACATTTCAGAAGATGAATAAATGAAAGTTTATTTTTTAAGTGAAACTGAAAGCAAACCCCTGAGGCCTGTTCTGTGTCACAGAGTTGGCTAAACCTCATGAGGCTGCCACACAGCACTGTTTTTCAGCCTTTGAGCACATATTGTGGTGTGTGTTTAGTAATTGAGAAGCTCGGTTTGACAGAATTGAGTTCACATTTCACTGAGTGAAGCCTGAGATGAATTAACCCTGATTGTCCCGGACAGACTAGGTGGGCTGCGTTGTGTCCTTTACCACGTTATTTGTT